>NC_059511.1:3641363-3944393 GCF_905147795.1 Pieris rapae | reverse complement strand
TGGCGTCTCATTAGACGTAATATCAGTTGCAAATTATACCTCACTGCGGGATTCAATATTTCATGCTCATCCGGGCTAAATTTAAACTAGCTGGATCGAACGCTAAATTGCCTAAAATTACGGAAACATTTTCGTTATATATGTATTAGTTGAATAGTATAAGTAGAAGTTTTAATAATAACGAGGGATTTTTAAAGTCTGAGCATTGTTGGCCTAGTACTTTGAACGTACTATGCTCATCCCTGAAGTGGTAAGTTCGATCCCCGGTTGTGCCTCAATGGACATTCTATATGCGTATTTAACAATTGCTCCTACGGTGCGATGAAGAGAAAAATCTAGAAAGAAACTAAAATAAACAAAAACTTATTACGAAAAAGATACTGAAACCACACCAAAAAGGTTGTAGTGTCATTGGCATGTGTTTTTAGCATCGATACAAAGTAATTAAATCTTGTTTACTATGGTTTAAACTTTAGTTAAAAGGGTATTAAGTCAATATGGATGGGTCTTAAGGGGGCTAACAAATCGTTTATTCAAATTTGACCACCTAAAAAGGCACTTTTGAACGTTATATATATAAAGATAGTTGCCCCTAGAAAAGGTAGTTTCGTTTGCAGAATAATGGGAAAGAAACTCCAAACTTTTTTAAATAGAATTGACAAAATTTGTATACATAAGTTAAATAATTGTGGGTGAACACAATGCAAATAGACTTTAGTTATTAAGAGTGGGTTTATACATTTAATGATATTATAATTTAATTAAATCCCAAATCATGGTCGCGTAATATTAGACAGTGAACGGGTATTGCGATTGGGGAAGATTTGCTGCATCTGTCACAGGACACGCTTCACAAGACTGATGGCCACCCTCCTGTAACGGAGAGGCACTACTAGAAGAAATAAATTTAATTATGCTCTGCTAATACAAGTATTGCCAGTATCGTGTGTACTGAGACCTTAAAAAACACATAATCATACTATAATGACTCGTTCAAACATCGTGAAACATTCATTAGCTGATATTAGTGGTTTTATATTAGGTATTAATTCGTATCCGTACATTGTAATATTACATGGCACACAAAACCTTGGATTCTTTTTTGATAGCAGATTAGCAGGGGGAAACATTACCGGAGGTTAACCTGTTGTTAAGTAACGAACATTGCCCCATATGAACACTCACATTGCCAAAAGGCATACAAGTGCGTTGCCTTTGGAAAATATGGTTATTTTATATGTAAATTAATATGCAAGGCGCACAATGTTCATGTAACTTACGTGTTTATTCTTAGCACGCAAATTAATTACATTAATGAAATATTTATAAGACCTTCAAGCTATTTTTGTTTAAGCATTATGTGACTTTATCTCGCCATAAGGTAGCACTTTTCCAATGATAAATACGAAATTTTCGTAAAATTATATTTACCGTTTTACATTACTCTTGAGAGTGAGGATTATCACGTGAACATCACTCATTCTAGCCCATATAATATAACGAAAACGGTTTACACAGCGGGTTACAACTGAACTAATTAATTTAATAAGATATTTCAACTGCGTGTGGGCGTACCAGAAGGAAAGAGCAAAGTTTATATTTCATTTACTTTTATGCTATTAACAAGATATTTTCTTATTCATTGTTATTTCTACGAGATATTTATTTAAACTTTAAGTTGGTCAGAGCTTTTTCCTCTTTGAGGGTCCGACTAGCTGAAGTCTGAATTTCCATATACAACGACGAAAAAAAAAATAGGTAATCAAATAATTATAATAAAAATGAGATGATACGTGGACAAAGACGATCAAGGAATTTACTCGGATTTCCCCTCGATATTTACAATTATTTGGTACACGATGGTACTGTAAGAACTAAAGTTATAAAATGCCTTAGCGCGTTTTAAGTAAATAAATTGATTCTAATGTAATAAATATTATCCAATATATCTTGATACAAAAAAATGGTACACTTCAATATTTAGCATATATATCAATATTATTTTATGTTTAATTATTTTTGAATGAAAGTGCTAAATTATAAGTATATTTGCGGTTATAAGTTTTCATCTTTTCTTAATCATCTAAAATACCAGTTATGTTTAACAAATTATATACTTAAGTTATTTTTATGACCAAGTAAGCGTATGTTTTATTACTGTCATAATTATTTACATAAGGTCGCGAGTCTTCGCTGGTTCTTTTAACTTTGTACGTTCATGGTTTCTATTAAAAATGTCATATAAAGTTCCGCTCCTGAAAGCATCCAAATTCATTAAAAAGTAACGAGTTTTCTTGAGCTGAATTAAACAAAACTCCAAAGAGCGAATGGAGAAATGTTTTGACTTAAACATTATTAAATTTTTCGAGATAAACCAATTTTTAAATAAATATATCTGTAACTATTCTTCACTTTATTGAATCTTTCTGTAACTACGATGTAAAATAAAATAAAAAATAAATGGAAATGTGGTATTTAGCACATCAATATGGCATCTATAGAACGATATTGTCATCAAAGTCAAAGTCAGAATTTATTTATATTTAGAAACCATTTCAATAATATATACAGAGGTAATTGTTAAATAGAGATGCAATTTAGTCATTAAATGCATTATGGGTTGCTTTATTCAAATTTTAATTTTATATTGTTATTAAAATAAAAATACAAAATGATGCTTACGAAAAATGTTTCTACAATTCTCTCAGAAATAATTTATATTAAAGACGGAGAGATAAAATAAACCGCTAGTCAAATAATTAAAATTCATTTAGACGTTATATTATTTTAAATATTTTCAATTGTTTCATTATGTTTGTTAATATTTAACGACAACCCACATAAAACGTTGAAAACACTCGGCTTTGGTTGGTTGTCAACTTCCATACAAAGATACACTTTAAATACCATTACAAATCCTCAATTACGACAATTATATAATATAAAGTACTATTTCATCGTTATTTTGTCACTTTACTGTCCTAGCCCGTAATAAACTCGACAATCAGCATCACACATACCGAACTTTCTCAGAAATCGGTCCTTTTGTTTACAAATTGGGATTGCTTGAGCGTGATTTATCACGAAGATGCCTCAATATCACAAGATATGAATAAGTAAAACAATAGAACATAATTTCTAGTGCAGTAATAGATGTCAGGCGAAAAAAAACGAACTATATGCAATAACGATCAAATAAGAATTGTGTTTTACGTTTTACTAACACTAGCCTGAAATTTTTACTTTTTCTAATAGAGACATTCTTAACATTTATCGACAACTCTTTGTAACGTCAAAATATGCATAGTTCCTTGTGTGTCGTTATATAGAGTTTACACTGTATCTAAAATAGAAGCTTTTATTAATACATCCACACATTCGTCTATAGGTTCACAATAGTTAGTTTTAAATAACATTAATTTAATTTATATGCTGACTACTAGCATTACTACTAGTAGCCAATCACTAGTACAAATAGCTTTTAGGTTAATCTTTTAAGTTAAGTATATGAAAAGCAAGGTAGCTCTTGTGTACGTTCTTATATAAATAAATATAGACGAAGACAAACAAACGTTGTTTCTGTTACCTGATTGATAAGATTTCCTGTAAAATTTCTGCATTCGCTTCGTATTTGATCTCAGGAAACATGATCACGTGACTAAATTCCGCAGGGTATTCGACTTGGTGTGGCGCTTACCGCCTCCATCTCTCTATACTAAATCCCAGAACTCATTCTTATCCTAGAAACGAATCTAAATTCTTTAGTCCTTGTAAATATTTATTACGCTCATCTGGTAGGTGTATTTGAAAATTCCATCTCACAGCTCATTCTTCGAAGGCAAGTCTTTTAGGATCTCCGCCATAAAGTTATGGAATACGCTACCTTCTACCTAGCTAAGTCCTCTAGATAAACACCTCTTAACCATATTATTTCTATTTGTTTTATCATAACTCTCATGTTTTTAGGTTGTTTAATATATTGGTTTTTTAATTGTATAATGTATATTTCTTCTTTTTTAATTTTACTTACTAGGGTTGCCTGGAAGACATCGCTTGTTAGCGATAAGCCCGCCCGTTGCCAGCTTAATTAATGTTATCCTTATGTATGCTTGCCGTAATGCTATCATAATGCAACAAAGGATTAACAAATTATGTAGAACAGTATTTTTGTACATTGTATACAAAAATATAATTAAGCGGAAAAAAACCGCGTGAAGCCATTACCGTATTTTTTGGATAAAGCACGTAATGCCGAGGTTGCGACACCGGAAATAATGAATACAGTACACGCAATTGCTTGTTTTTAACTGAATGAAATCATCGATTTTCTTTAAGATAATTAAAAAAATAAATTGTGTTAAATATTTTTATAGCAAAATTTTATTACATATTCCTTTATTTGCATATTCATTCTTAATGAAAAAAAAATCATTGGCGCTACAACGTCTTTAGGTCTTGGCCTCAGATTTCTGAATCTGCATTTTTTAAATCTAATAAGCAAGTAGGTGATTAGCCTCCAGTACCTGACACACGTCGTCGACTTTTTGTCTAAGACATGTCGGTTTACTCACGATGTTTTTATTGTTCTTTTTCACACGCTGAAGCCATTAGGCCAACACTGCTTATTTTAACTTCATTCTTAATTAATGAAATTAAAAGGAATGGTTTTAGGTCAGACATTAGACTAGATAGTTCAGATTCAAAATTAATTTGGGTTGATTATTCGATCAGTATCGAAGGGAGAAGATTGATTATTTACATTATGGCCAGGTATACGTTTAAATAAGGTTCTGGTTTTAAAGTAAACAATAGACATGGTTTTAAAAAAGATTTATTTGCCTTTTCTTTCATTAAAAATATTTTAACTCAAAAAAATAATAGAACAAAAATATATAATTTACAGAAAAATCAATATAGGTAATTCACGTTACTTTTCCAATTCATATAAAACTTACCAAGATACTTGATTAAAGTTTTATACATACATATCAATTGAAATTTCAAGGATTTCTTTTTTTAATTGTTTATAACATAGTTGCCTTACATAGTTGCCAGTATTCATTCAATAAAAAAACCTCTTTTCTTTGTTTTGTTGACAATGCTTAAACTTACAAAATTATATGCAAAGCTATTATTAGCTCAGACCCGCGTCATGAGGTCAAATGTTATCAATCTTCAGCTGTCTGTTTTGAAATAACAGATATTATATCTTATGTTTACAAATAACAACCGGATCCAATATGTCCAATATGTCGGTGTGAACGCCGACCATAGATGCATTTTTGTTTGAGACATATAAAATAGTATGTATACTTATATATTTCATTGATATTTTCTGTCATGTACATGATATTTTGTGTCACTAGGCAAAATTAAATTAACGTAAATGCGATATAAGAACAAAAGACTGATCCGAACAATATTGACGCGGTGTCGCGATGTGCATAATTGAAAATAATTACTTTTAGGAGGCGGTATAAATATTTATTAGCTTTTAAGTTTTAAATAAGGCACGCACACAGCTACATAACATAGCACACATAATATATAACCCGTTGAACAGTTACTTATATAAATTTCACTCATAGAATGTATTAAAATAATAAATATAATAGTGTCTTGATGTAAAAGTTAAATTATAGATTTCTGCAAAAATGGTTTTAAGATTCGAACCCGTTTCTAAAGTTTACGTTTCAAAAGAAACTCTTGGTTAGAACGTATATATAAAACATTTGCTTGCTGTTAAATAATTGAACTTGGTTATTTTTCCTGACATAAAACCTCTTCTATATGCACTCTTAACAAAATACCTTCGCTCTGGATAACGATTTGTACACACCCGAGACCACTTTGACAGGCTTTTGTATGACACCCTTTGGAAAAAAGTAAATTGTCGCAACTTGAATATTCTAAATATGAATGAAAACCAATTTTCTTTTTAATTTGATGTTATATATTAATTAATTAGATGTTAGAATAATAAATTATTGAAGATAGTAAACATCAACAAACAGTGAGCAAGATTAATTATAAATGGTTCCAAAATGTACGAAAGCTAAAAAAATCTAAATCTTAAGAATGTATCTTTAAATAGAATAATGTTTTGTCGTAGAATCTAAGTAGTAATTAATGCCATTAAAACTAAAAATGATTATTTCATAGGAGTAAATAAATACAATAATAGTGTATCTACCTAAAAGTCGTTTTGAACACCAGAACATTGGACTAATTAGTAAGACATATTGTTTTGACGTAAACTATTTTCGTTATTAATTAAATTGCAGCTCAAACAATTACCATTAATACATCAAAATCTAATTAAAAACTAATTCAATGTATTGATCACACAAAATTAATTAAAATTCCAAAGCCATTACATTCGCTTACCTACATAACAATGTCACCAAAACGTGTTTTTAATCTGTCATCCGTACTCACCTGTCACCATTTCCCGCCATTTCCACGCTCCGTTCCGCTTCAACAGCAATTCCATTCATTTCACAATACTTAACACTACACTATAAAGTTATTATGTATATTAGAAGTAAATACTATTCAAGAAAATGCTAAAAAGGCATAAAGAGCACCTTAATAATTTAAAGACTTAAATTACGTTAAAACCTTGTCGTGATATGATTCGATTTAGTTTTTCAATTTTTGTGCAAACTTTTGTAGCAGATTGCGAGAAAAGAAAAGAAAAATAAAAGAAACGACCGTCTGGGTCAAACCTCCATTCGGTTTTGTTGAGAGCAAGCTGTGAGCTAGTACCGAGTGCCGTATCGCGTAAACTTAGACGTCATAGATTAACATCTCAATCGGACTTGTTATAGTAGTATTTTCATTTATAATAGTTTTTATAAATGAAAATACTATTTTCATTTATAAAAACTATTCGTGTCTTCTATATGTTTTTAATTAACCTTTTTTGTTGTTTCTTTGACAGTAAATCAATTTTCTCAGTCAAACTTTTTAAGTTAGAGTAAACTATAAACTTAAAGATAAAGGATTTTGATTTGAATCAATTGTTTTATTGTTATTAAAATTGTGTTTTAAAGTAAGCAAACATCCGGCACCTTCGTTACAGTTGTCATATATAGATTACATGTAATGAAATTTAAATGTTCAATTAATTAATATATCTTCTAGTTTATTTCAATACTATGTTTTTAAACTATGTAAAATATACAAATTGACGTTATAGATATCAACAAATTAATAGCAGGTAAAAAAATGCATATATATATATATATACGTGTTACACCCGTATCTGAAGTACAAAGTAAGCTTTTAAGGTTAGAAGCAAGTGAAATGTCAGATCTGTACATAATAATCTTTGTTAGAACCAGTTGTTGGAAGTTTTGCGCGCGCAAACTTAACTGACCCAAAGTGTAATTGTACGGAATCTCATGACTCGTTTACTGCTCTTGTAAATTAACATCTACAATTTAATGAAAAATACTATAAATTTTAAACACTTTATGTATATTTTGTCATTAAATGGTTCGTATATAAGGTAAATTTACATATGAAGATTTTGATGGTAGCAGTATATATAGTTACATTCAACCATTTGCATAATGCATGAAATACAATTTTCAAAGGCGAATAGCAATTATTATATTTTTTCCAATTATGCATAGTGAATGAGCGTGGTAGTTGATAAGTCCGTAGCAATGTATGCAGAAATAAGCATTGCGGAATAACGTAGGATGTCGAAGCCTTGCAATGTGAAACTTTTCATATCTTGATCGATCGAACTCTTTCGATAACTCGAAAATAACGGCTATAAAATGTTTGTATACTGAACCTATTTATTGTTATTCTCTCATATCTCGGGTCAGAATGAGACTAGCCAATGACTAATGTTATCATTCGACATTTTGTTTATAAACAAAAACGATATGGTGACATATTTCGTTTGACACGAACTCTTTCTGACACGAACCTTTTTTTTGTAATGGGGTTAAACTATAGTTTTTAAGGTAGAACAAAATAAAGAAAATATTATTCACCAATAAGACTGGCGGGGGCGGTTTAGAAATTAGGCAGGCATGAAAAAAGCTAAAAGAAATTACTCCGTTTGGGCCCAGTTAATTACAAAAAATATGAGGGAGAAAATAAAACTAGCCCCATCGACAATCTTCATATGCCAAGATCTAAAGAATATGTACTACTTAAACTACCTATTATAATATTATATGGAAAACAAACCCACGAATCTATATGAAAGTTCAGAGAATGATTAACTCAATAGAAACTTTTATATTAAAGAAGTATTATAATTTCAGTTTACTCCTCTCGCTTGCTGGGTATAATTTAAATTTTATTATAAATATTTGCTCGAACTGTATAGCGTTGTTTCGTGGGGATAAAAAGCTTTGATCTTTTTATATTGCAATGAAACACTGGCTTATCGCTTTGGTTGTGTTTTGTTATAAATACATGTAGAGTTTATTTACTACTCGCCTGCTCTGCGGCTTCGCCCGTATTAATTAGTATTAATTATGTGCGCTAAGTTTTTCTCGGTAAATAAAATAGATTTTAAAGTTGTAAGACACATAGTTCGGACGTTTATGTAGAGACTGTAGCACATAACTTAATTCTATTGTCAATAGTTTCAGCAGCGATTTAGGATTTTTTATTGGTTTTACTTTTGTAGTTTCATAGAGAACCAGAAGAGTCTAGTAGTTTTGGATTCAATGCAAACAAACAAACAATGAAATCTTTCTTCTTTATGATATTCTTTATGATATGATATAGTACTGTGCTACAAAATTTACTTTGGAATTCAGTAGATTGTGTAGAAATTTTTAACAAATAAAACCATTAAACAAACGCCATATGTTTGACAGCGGGAAATAATGTTAAAAAAACACGTTTCAATATGTTTAAAGATGTTAGTTATTTTTAAAGTTTTCAGTTTCGAAACTAGTAAGAATTCTGAACTCTCTTTTTTATTGATATTTTACTTGCTAATATTACTGTCTCAATTTTTATTTTACGCACAACGTATGTCCGTTGTGCGAGAGACTAAGTACAGAAACTGAGTCCACAAACCATACTTCCTACCATCGAAAATTAGTTTGGAAAGAAGATTAACGTCAAAAAAATGAACAGCGGTATCGGGGAATGGGCATTTTACCAAGTATAGAGTATTTATAGAACGAGGGCAAACGGTCCTGTGATGTCAAATGATACAGCCCCCCACCGACACTCTCATTTCCAGAGGGCCAGTTAGCGTTAACGGTCTTTTAAGAATTGGTCCGTTTTTTAGAAGGACTTACCTAACATAACTCAATATTGCTTTCGCGGCCCAGCTAGGTGAGATCTTAGTTAAATACTTTCTTTACATAAGACGTATGCTTCTACAGAATAAGATAAATTAGGTATTTATATTAAACATACTAAGCTTGTCTGTCTAGCAAACAACAGAATGGAACTCTCCAGAGATTGAAATCGGCTATAAGGCCGCGAGTTGCTGAAAACAAGAGATAACTTAACGTCTAGCAGACAGGAGCGTTCTGATTTTCTGACATGTGACCTTTGATTTTAATAATTTCGTAACTGCAGGTTGGGCTCGATTGCCGATGAAAAATGGAGATGATGCGGTGAAAGCCCTAAAGAGAAAGAGACCCCTGAAGAGAAAGAATGGGCCCACTGATTTTCTCAGTGGTTCCATCGAATGTGACGATGTGCAATGAGGAACGGAGATTACTTCGAAAAACAAAACAACAACTTTTTACATTAAGCCGTTTTTCATTTTCTAAACATTTTCAGTGTTACCGACATATATATGAATCGGGCCCATTGTGCCAGCTACTTAGTCCCCTAGTAGTGGGGTCCCCTAGGTGGTAGTAGTTCACAGTTATTTCACCTTTATGATGAAAAACAAATGGAAAAATATATTTACGTCTTCTATTATTAGATTCTTTATCTTTAGCAAAGATCGTGTAAAAGAGAATCTATTTTAGATTCGATTGAATTGCGCCAATATCGGTCGATGTTAACCCAGAAACATCAAAATTATTCGACATTGAACCTTTCATTAGGCCATCCATGCATGTACGACTGGAACGAGCCTAAATAATTTTAAATTTCATTTCATCAAAATCTAAATATTATTGTAATTGTGGAGGTCAATTTATAAACCATAGTAAAACAAATAAATATTGAAATTTCTTTAATTCAATTCCTTTTTTTATTTTCTACGGAATTGGCTTTGTTATCGTACGAAATGAGGTTAAAATAAATAATAGATTAATTATCGTTGTATTGGGACGAGATGACTTTTAAATAGCAATAATTTTTGTTTATAACCTTCATTAGTATCAAGTAGTTATATTTTTAATTGGAAAATAGTTAATTTAAGTCATTTTTGTTGACGACAAAGAAAAATTAATTAAGTTTATTTGTAGCTGTGTTTATTCTTAATCACATTTAAGGCAAAATAACTCAAAGAGAGACATGTTCTGATACAATCACGATTGCATCCTAATATTTTATCTAAAAACTATTGAGTGAAAACGAAAGTACTTAACTAAGTATTAACTTTAATACAATTACAACAAGTGGTTCGTGCATAATCTGCCTAACAAGTATTATTGAAGAACAAACAAATACTCGATTCGGGAGATGTTTACAAGCAATAAAATTGTGGTGAGCTGAAATAAGACTCAATTGACGCACAGATATAGATGACTCGAACCACTTTGATATTTTCACTTTGCAATCTTATAGCAACGCATTTGAGTAAAGACTTAAAGCAATATGACTATCTGAACATCATCCTGCCTATTTGCCATCTGTTATATAAAAAAAAAACGCTACAGAACGTAATCTTCAGACCGTAGTGGTTATTCTTTATTTATGGCATCTATGACAAAATTGTAGATTTCATCAGATCATTATTCTATAGTAATATAATTTTCAGATAATAATTTTTACGTTATATTAGAGAAAAATTGACGTTTTTTTCCGAAATTGTCAAGGCGAGAAAGGGATATATGAAAAGTAAATTGTCTCGCTTTAAAATATTCAACTACCAATACATTATCAATCAAAGACCAGAATTGAAAATACGAAATGTGCATACCGTGGGACGTTAAGCATCAGCTGTGATACATTGTTTACATTTCTGCCCCCAATGTGTTACACTAGCAATTTTAACTGTATTTATATTTAACTGTTAATAAGACAAAACACCACATTGGGTCTGGGCCTCGCGCTTTGTATATCTGTTTCGTGAACAGTTGTTTTTTAAAGTAAGTAGGCGGTTAGTTTTGGATGTAAGGCATTTCTTCATATTATTTCCTTTACCGTACTACCGAGTGTAAAATGGGCTCGTACTAAATATAGGAGATCAAAACTACGGCCTCAGGTATGAGGATTACATGCTCGAGACACTATTTTTTTTCGTTGGGAAATGCGGTATGCATACCCTCGCGCAGCACGGTTGCCTGATGGTGAAGGGATTATGTGGGACTGGCTGCTGTGCATAACCACTAAAACGATGCCAACAGCAATCGCCCGAGGAAGGACACACTAAACCTTAAACTCACGGTCCTCTACGGCCACGAATGATGTGGACCTCGGCAGTGCTAGGGCCATTCACATCAGTATTTTACCCTGTTTTATAACGCTGGGGAGGCCGGGTACAATGTGTTAGCATCCCTTCTTTTGGGCGCATGAATCAGATGCTGACTAAAACCGCTGATGAGTGAGCGACTCCGTGCCGGGGATTACACAAGGAGTAGCACGGTGCAACGGCGACGTGGATCTGGGCTGCGGGATAAAACTCCCTGGTCCTCTCCACCTCTTCTTAATGGTGCGTGACGGCTTCGCAGAATCTCTGAATGACACGTGCCATCACTGTCTGAGTTAGTGCTGCTTCTCACTATGTTACTCGAGACACTAGTCCAACACTACACTAACTAATAATGTATACATAATACAATAATAGCAAACTAATAAGCGGTAAAAGAAGTAATGATGCGTCCTATAAAACATCTGCCAGAACCTTTTGTTTTATCCTCGAAGGCCACTTAAGTAATAACGAATATGTATTTTATGGAAACGTGAAATTATAAATTTTATTAAGTTTTGTATAAAGTTTGGTTTGTTTGACGATCCGACACCGAATCTATACCCGTGTTATCAATCTCTATTACCGAAAACTTTTGCAAACTTATAGCACTTAGAAGTTATTTCAATTAATATCCGTTGGAATTTATAAACAATTATTAGACATACAACGTACGCTATACATAAAACTGGTGTGATAACAAGAATATAATGAGGGGATTAAGAAAGGGGTTTTGCTCATAATAAGTATTTTTTTATACCTATGATAGGGGGTAAAAAGTTAATAAATTCTTATATAAAGTATATGCTTTGTTTAGTGGCTCCACGACGAATGCAATGTATGCATGTGTGTATTTTGTGTTATGACGTCTTTTGTCTTTATCTTGACGAAACACGCGTTACATGCGAGTAGACAGATTTGTTTTTTCACCACCGCTATACAGCTTTCGTTCGCCATGCAAAGCTTCTTGGCAGCCCGGATAACCAATTCAATTATTTTTATTATATTTTTATTGAATAGAAAATAGATTTTTTAATGTTTCTGACTTAACCTTATTTATTTTATGAGTATTACACGCTTATAACTGGATACACCTGTAATTTTATTTTTTTACATATTGACATGACTTATGTCGGCTACGATATAATAATAAGTTCAATTAAGAGATTATTTATTCCATTTTTATTTTTATTTTTACATTTAGGTACAAAAACAGAAAACAGATTGAATACATACATACAGTTATTACACACTAAACAACATTTGAAAATCTGATATCCAATTATATCTGTACACAGCATTTTACATTAAGGGTCTGTTTCACAATGTCCGGATAAGTTCCAAAAAAAATGTATATTTATTAATTAATTCAAATTAGTAATTAAGGTTGCAAGTATTCACCATGAACTATCTTTTTAAATTTACAAATACTATTGTGAAAATATCAACTTCAGAACACACAGCATTATAATATTTGCACATTCTAACGAGCGCAATTTTCTTTTATTCACATTAATTGTCTTTTAACTTACAAGTAACTTTTGTGTCACTAAGTGCGTACTTCCCTAACTTAAATGATTAAGTTAGTTTTTTACCCTAAACTATCAATTTGTTTTTTAAGCAAATTAATAGTAGTAATAACATAATTAAAAATACTATTTTAACCTAAGGCATTATCCTAACCTGTACATAATATGAATAATTGAAATTGAATAGAACACTAAATACTTTGGTCCTTGTTGCAGAATATCTTTAATGCTGACACATCTCCTCTGTATTGTGACGCCTATTTCGCCTATTAGGGTGGCCGATATTACAGTGCGGAACCTAAATCTTTAATTAGTGCCTATGGACTTAAATCCCACAGCAACCTTTAGTCTCTAATCCTAAGGAACCAAAATCAAACTTCTCAGAGAGACTCCTTTATTTTGGATGTTGATGTTAGGTTTACTACACGTATAAGAATCAAATATAATTACGAGGTTTGAAAGCCCTTTCATATGAAATAACGAACAATTCGTAATCCGTCCAATCGCTGATAATCTTTTGGATTAGGGGCTTACTCGAAATCTAATTAATTCAATGTAACGGATGTTTCATATTAGAAACTAAATTAAATGTTTATAATTGAACTGAATTTAGCGGTTTCGGTCTGCGGCGCAATAATCATGTTTCTTATATAGAACATTAAGCCATAACAACATATATTTGTTGTTTTCTTTTGTTGCTTTGAAGTATTTTTGTTTACTTAGTACAAAAGGTTATAGTAGACTACGCGCTAACTTCTTTATTTCAGATTATATCGATTATCCATATGTAGTTTTAGTTAGAGTTACTATGGTAAAATACTTCTATACTTTGGCGTGGACAGTTTACCTACGTAATCTAACATTCAGAATATAATAGCAAGGATTCCACTCATTGGTCCCAAGGAGCGCTTTTGCATAGTTATATTTAAAACATGAATAAGCAATTACAAAATGCATACAGTTTTGACTTAATTTTTGTGTAATAAAGTATTTATTGAGGAAGATCACAAAATCACGGAATTATAAAACCAGTGGAGTAATTGGTACGATTTGTAGGGTTTGATGAAATGACGTCACCAGATCATCATCAAGGGAACAACTTTTGTATGTTGACGTCATAGCACTTTGTTTGTTCTAAAACCTTCCAATGTGGCTAGGATTTGAAGGCCTAAATTGTTTGCAAATCATAAGAAGCGTAAAAATGCCTATTACAGTTTTAGTACCTGAAAAGTTTACATCAAATAAAAACTTTGTGCTCTTGTCTACACGAAAATATACTTATTTTAAGGTTACATCAGAATCGTCACGTCCCTTGTACGCTCTCGATAAAATACAAATTCAAGCTTATTTGAATGATTGATCAAATTCACCCCAGGACACGGTAGGCAGGTGTTTGAATATTAAACGATTTTCACAAAAACAGTAAAGCGTGTGGAACTTTCAAATGGATCCGTACTTTTTTTCGATATCATTTTTTTGTGCTGAAATGCCGCCGGTACATATGTGTGCCAGTGACACATGAAAGTAGATAATTGATCACACACTGTATAACATCTCAAATTAGATAAATTATTCTTGAACGCTTATAAATTAAGTACATGAAGATTCATAGGCCACCTCGAAGGTAGGTATTATTTTGAAACCGTTTTTATTTGTAACCTATTAAAGAATATGTCCAATATTTACCAACAAAATTAAAGGTGAGACAATAATATTTTTGATGAGGACAGGTTAGAATTCTTTTCGATAATGTATTTTGCGATATGTTTAGTGATCAGTAAAGACACACTTCAACACTTTTATTATAGTACAAGGCTTCATTGGTTAAATAAATAAATAAGAATAAAAATCTTTCCAAAATATTAAATTTGTTAACAAAAAAACTCCTGTTGAATGGAACCCTAAGGTCGATGTGCAATTTATGAAAACCATACGCCTGACTCGTCTACATATTCATTGTATGCGTGAACGATTGCGAAGGTTAAACGAAATTTTACGCTACAATTTATTAGCCAATTTTATCTGTAAATTACTATAGAAAATTTATGTCTCTGTTGCTGTAATTTTTTTCCGGTATTGATATCAAATGAAGTGTAGTCCAATGACCTGACTTTACTGTTAGACTTTAGTATTAGAAAAAAATATAAGTAAAACATAGAAAACTTAAATAGCAGGTTTTCTTTCGGGGGGTTTTCTCAATAGTAATTTATATATATTTCCTTACCCGTAACAAAAATTTTAATGATTACGAACCGGCCACCACAATAAACCAAATTTCTTTGATTTTGATATTGTAAAACTCACCAAACGATTCGCGTGATTTTCAGTGATTCCCGAGTTAAAAAAACTTGTTTCCGTTCAATACTATTTTAATTAAATGCTTATTAAGTATTTTGTAATATTTTAATAAGTGGTTTTTGTTAATTAAAATTAACACATAAGTGCATCAACATCGGTTGTTTTTTACAGTTATAAAATATATAAATAAGTTTGACAGAAAACAATCAGGATATTGTGTTGTGTTGCTATTTAATAATTAAATAATAAATATAGACCTAATAATTTAATAAAAGATCTCCTACTTGAAAATTCATATTAAAATGTAAAATAAAATTGCCGAATATCAGACTCGGACGCGTTATTTTCATAGAGAACGAAACGAAGCCTACTTCATATTGTTAAATGTTAAGCCCAGCTTAGTAGGTTTGTTTTTTAAACAATTACTTGTTCGGTATTGAATATAATATGTTTTTGTAAGAATTGTATTGCACATCAAAAGTAAATGAATCACTGAAAAATAGGTCTGAAGTTATTTTTTTACTCTTATAGCGTTTGATGAGTTTATATGGTTAGACTGGGGAATAGTACATCGTCTTTGAGCTCGATCAAACCAATAGAGTGGCTTTGGGGCTCGGCCAGTAACTGGGTATGTTTAATATGAAGAATTTCAATTTATTTCACTTACTTTATCTCAGGTGATAAAGTAAGTGAAATAAAAGTAAGTAAAGTAATTCTTGGTTATTTTCCGAATGCATATTAGAGGGAAAAGTGAAGTTTTATCTTCAAAGAGAATCTTAAATATATGTGAGAAGTGGTTTCCGCTTGCAACTCGAGTGCAATGCAGACGTGTAAAATGGATATTTTAAATAACATAGCATTTTCTTTTTTAAAGACAAAGTTGATATTAGAAAATGAAGTTTTATATTATTTTTATTATAATTTTAAAATAATAATTATTTCTCAGTAGATTTTATATAATCAAATATTATATATCAATATATATTGAGGATTTTATTTATAATGTTATAATGTGAGAGAAAGAACCATTTTGATACGTCATAAGTGACTGACATTGGTAAATCCATATAAGTGTTAGCTAAGTATAACTTTATTCAACAAAATGCTAAAGATGCGATATAGTCTAGTTAACAAGTTCAAAAACGTGATAAATAAAGATCAGGACCTATAAATATGAGCGATGGCTCATTCGATTCGGAATCACCTCTAGAAAAATGTTTTTGAAGTATTTTGGTGCAGGTTAAAAATTGCAATTCTTATTACCAAATAAGATGAAATTGATTTTGTTAATAACTCGAACTCGCTCATATTTTTTATTCGCACCTTTATCTCTATTTTTCACGTTTTTGAACTTGTTGACTAGACTAATCACTTTCGTAAAAATTGTTCAAAAATCACATTGCGAAAAAACAAATTTTGTTGATTTATTAGTAGGTAGTCTCTAATATGATTTAATTGGCAACATATAACTATTCCGGGACGGAAGTCCCTGAACAGCTCGTACAATATAATAAACTTTATTACTAAATCTGATCAAACTTCTACTAAGTTCGAATGTCATGTTCACAGCAAGCTAAGTTTTGTAAGTACAACTGCGTCTAAAGTTTTAAGTGGGAGAGAAATAATTTTATTTTAAAATACATTTTTATACTAATACTTAATTTATACTTTATCCTCAATAACACGTGGTAATCATGATATTGAATTGTAGTTTATATGTGTTTGTCGGTTTACCATAGCAGTGCTATCTATTGATTACTTACTCCTACTTATAGACAAATAATTTGCAATAAAATAAAATTGCGACTATAATTAAAGATCTAAGCTATCCTATCTGTTAAGTTGGACCAGACTGCTCACGGTGTGCCAATTTAATTTAAAATCGGTTAAGTAGTTTAGGAGTCCATCGCGGAATAAACATCGTGACAGGTGATTTATATATATTAAGATTATCGAAGAAATGTTTGGTTAAACACGTTCCGGAAATACTGGTTCCTGGTTGGCATACATTTTAATAGTCCAGTCATCGTGTATCCTTTAAGGTAATGCGTAATGCTAGTATTAAAAAAATGGCTAATATCTGTATTAACTAGCCAAGTAAGTTCTAAGTAGTTCTTAAGAATATATTTTAGTTTTTAGATGTTATTTTTGTAATTGTATAATTCTGCGCAGTTTCTTGCAATTTTGTTTTTAATTCAGTTATGCACTTTTTGCTTGGCTGGCCAGTGAGAGATCTATAAGGTCATCCCCTTTTGATTATTTATGTTATCTGATTGTATATGTACAATTCAACAATGTTAATATAAAATAATTAATATTTGCTTTATTTAAAAAAGCTTCATATTTTCTTATGCCATATAGCACGCACTTCAAGTAACTGTATACCTAATAAAGCATTGGCTTATTTTACCATGGATTGATTAACTTACTAATTCTGAATTTTTCAGTCAAATGGCGTAATTAAGAGCTTAGGATTTGGTTTTAGCTTAATATAATTTTATTAATACCACTGGCAATTTTGTTGAATGAATTCGTGATTTCAAATATTCGAAATTCAATTTTTTTTTGTCATATACATAATGCGGAGTAATGTGAAGTGAATATTTATATTGTTGTAATCTAGCTAATAAACTTAATGCAAGATGGTTTCGCATTTTATTTACCACAAACGTTACCTAGTAATAAAAAGTCTACTATTAACTATTCAGCTTTTATGGAAATTTATCGAAGAATGAGAAAAATATTCTTCTAGAAATTGTGAGAACGCAATATCTTCTCTGAAATGTGTCCGAGGATTATTTAAATTCATTTTAATATCACTGTTGCATATTTCATGTCATTTCAAGGAATTTTATATTATTGACAACATTCACCCAGTCCTAGTAAAATGGATTACAACTCAATTTTTTTAATACTGAAATGTGCCTTGAAAATATCTTGCTGAAGCGTTTTTATATATTTATATAGGTATTTGAATATTTATTTTATATTAAACACAATAGAAATTTTGTTATATATTTAGTAAAGATTTTTGCCATCTATTGAAAGAAATCACTCACACATACAAATCAAATGAGGCAGTAATCGGATAATTGATAATAAAATATAATTAGGTACCTCGCTATGTCTCCAAGCCGTGGTGCTCTAGATCTTCGAAGGGAGCCCGATAAAGGTAGAACTTCCACCTGAAACAATACAGTTATTTATTCAAATCAGATCGAAAATTAATTACAAAATATGTACAATTTATACTAATAAAGTGTAACTTAAAATTATACAATATGTGCCCTTTTATGGGAATAAAACGAGTTACGAAAGAGTACGTAATTGTAGGCTGTGTGTGTGAATGTATTAATAATTACAGCCAGTAAATTCCTTTACTTCTTTATTTAAGTTCATCAGCTATTGATATTATTTTTGATTTAGCTCATCAAAACTAACCGGTTAAATATTAAGCATTTTGATTATTCAATAATACAACACGACCGATTGCATTTCTACAACCTTGACTATTATTTCCATTTAAATTTTGACTTGAATTACTATCTTATTATTGTACCATAAATAGCTGTAACGCCGGTGGGTACTTAAAAAAAAACCCATTAAAATTTGCTGTATGGTCTAGGCCTCGGCGCCTGTGAAGGAATTTCACATTGCGATTCGATATCCGATGATGAAATTCAGCCGCCAGTATTTATCCGAACGATTCTTCAGAACACTGCCATTATTCGCTTTTTACAATTTATTGATTGAAATATCCTGAACACAGCTGTTCCGGCTACTCTAGAATTTACAATAATGTTAGTAGAGCTCATGTTCTTGTAGAAGTTCTAAAACAAGTAATTCACTTAGTTCACGTTGTGTAAACACAGATGTAATATCCTGTGGGAACGAAGAGGGAATTAACCCCGACGTAATGTTCCAAGACTTGGCAGGATCTAGACGTTTCCAGGCGCCGTGATAAAGAACTGGGCCTCGCGGAGAAACTTTTTTGTAATTTTATTTATGTAATGTAGACGTTACCTAAACGTGTAATTACATTGTTTTGACTTACACTTCTTTTATATTGTGTTTATCTCAATAAAAGTAGTTGGTCAAAAGAGTGTTGGTCTAATGGCTTCAGCGTGCGACTCTCCTCCGTGAGGTAGTAGGTTCGATTCCCCAGCTGTGCACCAATAAACTTTCTGTCGCTCTTACGATGTTTGAAGAAATAGTGACGTAACGGGCTTGCCTTAGACCCAAAAAGTCGAGTGTGTGTCAGCCACAGGAGGCTAACAGCTATATGCCTGACTGTTTATTTATATTCGTCATAATACCGTACGTCGTTGCTACAAGTCCTAGGTTTTTCTGTGGATATTTCACTATCTAATTGTTTTTTTTAAAAGTTTATTTTAATATCTGGAAGTAAATAAAGTTGTAGCTTAATATAACTTTTGCTTGGTAAATTTTGAACAATGTACTAGTATTTTTTTAAATATTGATAAAACACCTTTATATTTAACACAGGTAAAAGGCCGCCTCAGCCATACTTGGGCGGATATTTTATTAGCGCATCGGAAGTAGGCTCTCAAGGTCGGAGCGACTTTACTTTGTAATAACTCTTCAAGTTATTTTATATACCAGGATTTTGTGAACATAAGAATAAATTAAAAGTTTGTATTATGATTAAAATTTTATAATTTTCATCTTTATTGAGCAAATCGTACAAGGATATATATATATATGTTATAAATGTATTGTATGCAAATCAAATTTTAATGGTTCTGTTTGCAATAAAAATTGAAAAAAATAATCTATGTATTAATTATTACATGTCAGCCTTTACGAACTTTTATTTAAATGCATATTTTATGGCGGCTAAATTTTGTTATTTTTATTTCTGTTTTTAATTAAAAATATTTTTAATGTATAGAACGTTAGATATCCTTAAGTAACCTTCCCTTTATCCAAACACATTGTGTTGTAAAATATTTTGTTACATCGCTTAATATAATTACCACTAATGGCTCATATCAAATGTAATTAAGGAAATATCGCGACTCAATCGATATTGTATACAATACATACTCTTATACTTAATACATTAACACAATGGATACAAAGAAACAACCGGACACCAAAACTCTGTATGGCGAATTTTGATTAAGTAAATATGAATGTTAGGAGATATTATTAATGTATATCTTATTTTTATAAAAAAAGATTATTTTTCGGATCTAAGTGGTCAGTATAAAGCACATGGGGTGCCGAATACTCGGATCCAAGAGCTAGATGTGGCAATGGTTTAAGAATATGAACGGGACGTTCGCACGCATCCGAGTTGGCGGCACCGCTACTTATTTATTTATTCGGAAACCAAACAAAAACATCCTTACAATAAAAACAAAGTCAAAAATAAAACACAAAACAAACACACTAGATGCATCCACAATAGGTTATACTTACTAATATAATAGGGTACTATGACCCCGTTCCAATCGGATCCGAGAAAAGAGCACTTACATCAGGACAACGTCTGCCTTAAAATATTAACGAAACAAATATATATCATCTGATGTTATTTGACGAATCTACACCTCAATTTACTTATGAGTGTAAATTTACTGATATTATATTTGTGTCTAGTCTAGAATAGTCATATAAAATACTATCGTTTAACCCCGCTTCGCACGGTCGCTTATTTTATTAAATATGTATATAGACAAATGGAAGCGTCATAACTTTTCTGTACTGTCAATAGTTCAAACTATCGAAAGTTTTATACGGATCTCAAATATGTGGTCTATGGTTTTAAGGAATAATCCAAAAATCTACTGGTGCATTTCTTTAAAATCTGTCCAGTAACTTTGGAAAGCAACAATATTTTTATAATATTATTGTAGATAAATAACACTATAATTATTTAGATATTTTTTCAAGATGGAAACGCACGCTATCGTTTAAGTAAATAAACATCTAACAAAATCCGTACCTCACCTTAATTCTTAACCCAGTAATAAATGATATAATAAAAGATAAATTTAACACGAGACCCAGACGACGGCCGTCTCAAAAATTATATTTACCCAAATCAATAGAGTCGCTACGAAAATAATCCCCGGCGCCATTTCGCAAATAACTTTTATACATTAGCACATTTTTTAGTTTAAGCAATTTTTATGTTTTATAAATAATAAATGTACATAATATAAAAGGGCATCCCCTTTAAACTTTGAGATTGCTGGCTTGGAAGAAGCTAGAAACGCTTTCTTAATTGCATGCCCAGGTCAAAATTTTCCATTTTCTCTAAATTCACAGAGGAGCTGGGACGACATAGACAGTAAAATGACTTATGACAATCTTTTGAGCCGTAGTACAGGTTCAGCACGTGCTAGGCTTTTGGCCGTGGGTACGCATGAGGCCGGCTATTGGCTTCACGCTTACCCTTCGTCAAATACAGGAACATTTCTTGAACCTGACACGCTCCGAATCGCAGCCTGTCTGCGGCTTGGGGTACCGGTCTGCGCTCCTCATACTTGTCCCTGTGGCAGTGATGTCGACAAACTAGGACATCACGGACTATCATGTCAAAAAAGTGCTGGCCGCTTCTCGAGACATGCCGCACTCAACGATATCATACATCGGTCCCTTGCCACCGTCAACGTGCCTAATCTACTTGAGCCGACTGGAATTGCTAGAGACGATGGCAAGAGACCGGACGGTATGAGTTTGATTCCATGGAAGATGGGTCGGGTTTTGGTATGGGATGCCACCTGTTCAGACACACTGGCCCCTTCCAATCTTCATGGAACTAACAAGAGAGCTGGTGCGGCTTGTGATGCGGCTGAAAAAGCTAAAGTCTGCAAATACAGGGTCTAGGCTCTGAATATGATTTTGTCCCATTCGGTGTCGAGACCCTTGGTCCGTGGGGTCCTAGCGTCATCTCTTACCTCCTATGTAGTGTATTGCACCGAAGCTTTTTGAGTGTATTATGCCGTTGAGGTCCCGGTAGAATGCGATAGCGACCCCGGAGCCTCTGTAACGCGGCTTTGTAGGTATTTGTCGAGGTGTTTTTAGTGGGTATTGTTCACCCAGTCTCTGAATAGCAGAGATTTTGGTGTGGGTCGAGTCCCACATACCCCTGCAACTTCCTAGGGCAGGGGATGCGCAAATGCATTTCCACCTCGAATAACAAAAAAAAAAAAAAAAAAAAAAAAGGGGTCCTAGCGCATTCAAGCTTTTAGGGAATTATCAAAAAGGTTAGTCGACATCACAGGAGAACGAAGAGCTGGCAGCTACCTCGCACAAAGAATTAGTCTAGCTATTCAAAGAGGGAACGCTGCTAGTATCTTCGGAACCTTGCCTAAAGGGACTCCTTTTAATAATATTTTTTAATAATTAAATTTTAAGGTTAGTTATTAGATATATTTTTAGTTTGTAATTGTATATTAATATAAGTTATTATTATTTAGACATAAATGACTCTGAAGTTTACCCATACATCAAGAAATCAATTCACTTCGCTGCATAAGCATAATATAATATATAATATTTGTAATAACAACTGTACAAGATTTTATTTGTGGAGAGATAAAATGTTCGGTGTCATTACTATTACTGATAATTTATACACTGTTTTGCGATAATCATACACTACTACGGATATCCTAAATTACTTAGATATTACTTTACATGTCAAGTATAAACATTTAAAAAGGCAACAAAAAAGACATAATTGACTCCAAATATAATATCACCGTTTATTTCCTGGAAATAAATTCATGTCTATTTCTGGGTAATTCAGACACGCGATGCGGCTTTTAATTCTAATAGTCCTCTTATGAGACTAATATTTAAGTAATCGAAATATAGATTGGCTTTTTAGCCTTTTTAACCATCTATAAATCTTATAAGTTTTGCTGTTTTTAGTAGTAAAACTGCTAGCTACGGATTTACACTTTTTTTTATAGAACAAGGGGCAAACGGGCAGGAGGCTCACCTGATGTTAAGTGATACCGCCGCCCATGGACACTCTCAATGCCAGAGGGGTCGCGAGTGCGTTGCCGGCCTTTCAAGTCTATTATATTTCTATAAAAAAAATAAGTAAAAATTACTTTTGTATGTAAAATAAACAATCGGTTACCCTACGTGTTTACTGTGAACTGAAATTTCATGAGGATCATGAAATTTCAGTTCGGTTTAAGTGTTTACTCCATAAATAAACAACATTGTTTGCTTTGCTAAACTTTTAACGAATTTCGGGTAATTTCAGAACACTTTACGAAAATAAGCGTGCCTATTGTTTCTAATTTTAGTCAGTATTGTTATCAAGCCCTCAGGACTGAGTTGGTGACGTAATACGTATATATCAGCTAAAAGCTAAAAGCCATCGCAAGCCCTTATAAAATAAAAAAGTCCTCTAATTTTCGGTAAAACTGATATAAACCATTAACGTGTCTGCCCCATACGGGATTAGGCTACTACATAGAGGGCGTTGTTTTTCCGCAACTGTTAAACCTATGTGGAAAAACTATACTATATTCATTTAAAAAGAAGATTATTATTTTAATCATTTATCCATTATCATTCTATACAAACGTCGACGCACTTAAATGATGGATACTTTTGACAAAACCACCTTTAAAGGTTTGACCCTCAGATTCTATATGATTCGTGATCATTCGTGAGCTTTCTATCCCACGCCGTAGACTCTTTGGGTTTGGGTCTTAGGCGTGCCGGGTTTCGTACGATGTTTTCCTTAATCATATAAGCCAGTGTTAAATGCGCACATAGACAAAAAGTACATTGGTGTACTGCCGAAGAAAACTACCTACCTCAATGATGTTGCGCGTTAAAAAAACTTTTTTGATGTGAAAGATCTATAGCCGCACGTAAAACCGATTTTTGGCGTGGCGACGCATGCCGTGGCGACGCGTCGCCACGCTATATGATATACAGTCTAAATGCAGTAGTAAATTTCACATTAAAAATATTTAATAAAAATAATGTTTATTCAACAAATGGTCATCGTTATCTGGAAAAAAAATCGTAATATTTTATTTTATCATTATGATATATTTAGTTCCTATCACAGTCTGTTCTTTTCTGCATATTACTTTTACAAAATAATGTCGATGTTTCACATCAGCCAGGCGTCCAGTGACGGCTCATATTTTTTTACTTGGGGAAATGCATTGCGCATACCATTCCGCGGCGCGACTGCTTGGTGCGGAAGGGTTATGTGGGACTCGCTATTGTGCATAACCACTAAAACCCCAAGGAGCCACCAACAATCGCCTTATACGGGATGCGGAAGGGCCTTACCCGCTTCCCGACATGCGATGCGGCGGTTGCGTCCGCCTCTTCAGGCCCATTGTTGGTTTGTGAGGATGCTTGACACAGCAAGCATCTTTCACACAACAACTAGGCCAATTCCACTCTTTTGCACTTAATGATTTAAAACCTGATCCAAGTTAATTAGTCATTATATATTTTTATTAATTAGTCATCTCTGTGTTAATCCTATAACAGCACACATGTAAGTAGCAATCATGTACAAACGGGGAAATAGTTGTTCGTGTTCCCTAAAACATTTAATATCTCCAGCAAGGTCGGCCGGGGCGGGCGGTGTCGAGGGCGGGAGGACGAAGGGTTGTTAAATTGATGCGAATTAGTATCAACTGATTTCACAGCCTTTAGATCTGATTTTGAGTTTGCGTCAACAAAAGCTTCACTGTGTGTTGTACTTTGAACTTATAACAACAAGCCGATTCACCCTACTTCGTCTGCATTATGAATCCATGATTATTATATACTGAGTGTAACATATGTTTCCTTTAGTTTGGCACGTACATCACATACGTCTGATAATATTTTTAAAATATTTTAATATTTTATTCAAAGTTACTACTTAATTATTTATTACAAATCCTAAATAGAAAATGACTTTACTTTTAGTACGTTTTCAAATCAACTTCAATAATGAATTAAATACAAGATTAAATTGCTATAAAATTCGCCCTTTTACTTTTGGATTGGTTGCAATAATGGTTTATCGGAAAGTTCGACTCAAGGTCAAATGTTGACCTCTGGCACGGCCCTACTACTTCGTGCATCATCCAAGGTTGTGAAAGAATAACAATAAAGGTAGCTGTAATACTATTTTTAATATCTAACCTCCTAAGACATTAATAGACGCTTAATTTCGAGAACTGGTGTGCAATTATGTAATCAATTACCATTAAAATTTGCAATATTGGTGCGTTTGACACATTAAAAAGGCATTAAAGATGCTTGTTAGATTGAACATAGTTGACTATTTGGACGGCTAATGGCGACGTGTATCTCGCTCGTATATGCATATTAATATTAAGTTTCTCATGTAAATAAAATATTTTTTTAAGTTCTTTAAACATAACTTAATTCTAAGATATAATGACAGATTATAAATAAATTTATTCAAAAATTAATAGTTATTCGTTTTTAAATAAATAAAAAGGAATTAATAATATTCTATTATTTTTTTGGATATGCGACACATCAGTCGGAAGTACATACAGTGGTTAGATTTTACAGTTATAAATTTTTATTAATAATACACATTTATAACTGTAGTATTGAATAGTAATAAATAATATAATAGTATAGTAATAGCCAATATATGTAGTAACATTTGTTTATTTCAATTCTAAGTACAAATAAATATATGTGTATATTTAGTACTAGGCTTTGTCTCGTGAACTCTGGCACTCGGCCAACGTAAGTCTCAGAAAATATTGTGAAGAGACGTGTGCTCACAATTTATATACATATATATATGTATCATATAAACCTTACCTTACTTCAAGGAACTTAAAAATGTTAACGGGATATCTTTGTTGAACCAGTAAGCTACATACTTTATTTTACCTTAATATTTTTAAGGTAAAATAGAAGTAGCTAGTTAAATATAAAACTCGTGTTTTTTTTATAGAACAGGGGGCAAACGGGCAGGAGGCTCACCTGATGTTAAGTGATACCGCCGCCCATGCACACTCTCAATGCCAGCGGGCTCGCGAGTGCGTTGCCGGCTGGCATTTTGAGTATACGTTACGTATACATTTTGGCTTTTAAGTAGCGTGGAAGGGGTTGCTTTCGTCAAATTCTTCCGTTTGCCCCGAGATCGAAACCTAAAAAGCGTTTACCGTAGAGATGTTTAAATTACCGAATAGATAATTATCCATAGTCATTAACACTTATTATTAAATAAATTGTATCATCAATCTTTCTATTATCAATATATCACGAAAGATATCCGTCAGCATCACAAAAAGTCTCATCCATACGCTAAAACACTATAATTAAATCTCCCCTATAGACCTTGACCGTCTCCAGAGACAATACTCGTAAAATCGAATTTATGAATCTGCTTTGGACATGAATGTGGAGCTTTGACAGCGTAATTCAATATTATGTTTTGCAAAAAGCCTACTTAATATTACACAATGTAAACAAGTGCTATATGCATAAATGATAGATAGAATAAGTGTAATCAGTGCACCATTATTAAACTCTTTTAAAAATAGATTGGATATTTTCTCCAAATCTCAAAATACGTGCGTATCAGCTTATTAAGCGGCAAAAGTGTTTAAATACATAATAATAATATGATACTGCTTTTAAATATGTGGTATATGTAGTTTTTAATCAAGGAACGTAAATCTATCATTTCTGTGTCCGAACATATAATCGTAATAAAGACCCTATGAGAGTTTTTAATAGAATTTCCTTTTTTTCTCACCTAATGTGCATTTCCAGTCAATTTAGGTAAAAGCTACTTTAGTTATTTACAAACTAATAACGATGTGTCTAATTATGTGATAAAGATTCGTAAGCTTCAGTTTTACATAATTAATTCTTATGTAATATAAGATAAGCCTCTATCCTCGTAACTTTTAATACGATTCAGTCCATTTGGAGGAGGATATTCTCCATATTATTATTTGTCGAGCTCTCCTGTAACATGAGCTTCATAAAAGTTATTTACCGGGCTTTTAGCTCGATACTTTATATGAGGAATAAACTTGCTTTGCGATATAATGCTTTGATATTTATTTATACGCGTTTTATTACTACATACTTAAAACTTTTTCTGATGTTGTTTGTGATGGATTTTTTTTGTTTAAAGCTTAGATTAGGCGAATGGTTTCTTTGGCTTTAGCGACATTTTGACCACTACCTGGAGAAGTATATGTTTAAGATTTTATATATCGGTGTGGTGTATTAAAAACTAATAAAATAATAATAATATAATAATATATCATTTGAATTAAAACACAAAAATACAACTGCATAAACAATAGTGTTTTCCAGGTTTATATTAACATAAAAACCTTTTAAAGATTCAAGGTAGATCCACAAATACATACATAGTGTAAATCAATCTGCAGTGAGGCATCTACGCCTACACTTTCACATTATCAGTACACCTGCAGTGAGCCTTAGGCCGTTTTGTTACAACCGTTTTATTTCTATTTAAACAGTATCTCCCCGATGGACATACCCTATATTTATAGGCCTTATCTCTAAATTGTAATTGTAAAGACGACATACAAGTTTTTTAAATTTCATTTTAATTTTCATGTAACGATAAATCTTACATATCTATCTTATATAACATATCATAACCACTTGAACTTAACCAAATATTTAATTTACATTCAAATAAAAGTCATTAAAAAAATAACTAATAAGATATACTCCAAAATTATTAAGAATAACTAAATTGTAACAAACAGTAACAACCTAGACTACATACCTCAATAGAATCGTAGTGAAAACGCACATCTATAAAACGCCTAAATGGCGAATAATAAACAGTTTACACGCCCAACGGCAACGCTTTCAGCTGAAATGAAAACTTGCTTTGTGCAATATTGATTTACTCTGACTTCTCTTCAAAGGTTTCAAATGGATTTACATAGCGTTCGTGTTTTATTCTTTATACCTTGTCCTTTGAATATCTAATTTCCCTCAAAGCAAGGAAAAACTACAATTAATTGCTTCCGCAGTCGCAATACCCATCCAGACCCCAACGTTATGAAGGAATTTTCATTCTACTAATATGAATTTTACCCAATTCATTAAATAAATATTAGTATAAAAGGCTTACTAAACATGTTGAACAGAAACCTTTTAAATACATGGAGTTTCTAAACCCTTTCAAACCTCTCTCTTGGCTGGTAACATAATGCGTATTGCGATATGACCTTAGCAAAACTTTATGAAATTTACTGAAACTTTTCCCCAACTGTGGCAACTTCAAGTTTCATAAACAAAATATTCGTTTGTAAAGTCCATAAATAAATATCGAGGTTCATTTTCAAAATGCCTCTTTCTACAAGTTTTCTAAAATTTTTCTCTTATTATATTATATAACATGTTTCGAAATCACTTGATTTCGGAAAAAATAATGTTAAATTTGACTCCTTAAAACGCTGTTATGAAAAAAAAATTTTATAAATGACTCCATATTTAATTTTGTAAAATTAGGGTCTGTTTCACAATGTCCGGATAAGTTTCAAATAAGCTATTTATTACTTATTGGTAGGATAAACAGTATTTTTCTATTTTATTGTTTCACGACAGTCAGATAGCGCTATTCGTCATGAAACGCGAAGTATCTTATTTAGAACTTTTATCTTTCGAATAATTTATGAGTTGCATAGCTATTTGATACTTTATCCATACATTGTGAAACAGGCCCTTAGTATTGTTTATAGATAAAAATAGTTGGTATTTACATATTAATTTGTTAAACAGTTACGGTTTCGTATATTGTTCAAAGTTCAAAAGATCAAAAGTGCAAGAGTAATATTTACGAAAAGATATTTCATAGGAAATATCAAGGACAGCAGGAGGAAAATGAATTTTGTTCCAGACTAATAAAATGTAATGAGAGCGTACATTGTGTTCTATTTTTCTCCATGGAGTCGAAATAATATTTTTTGTTTCAGACAACTTGGAATAACCCTTGTGTAATAATTACGCAGTACAAACGATGCTAAGTTATTCCAGGTTTTGTTAAATGCCTGGGGGTTTAACTGTCTATACAATATATTTATAATGTTATGCCTCTGCATAGATCGTTGACCATTATTTGTACGTATATTGATGACCAAAGATATCCATTAATATTTTTATATTGCTTCGTAATTGGATTTTGAAAGTCTCTAATAATTACATTTAGAGCAGATGATTTAATGAACATAAATAAAAATGTATATGTTTGGAAAGTAAAATAGAAGTAGAAAGAATCATAGTTAATATACACTAAGATATAGTAATATGTCTGCGCAATGTGAAAGTGTGAAAAAGTTTTATTATACTTTATCCATTTATATGTCGTTTTCATGACTACGATAATTGAGATAGATCTTATTTTATATAATAAACAGTTTTTTTATAGTAATATAATGTTATAATTTGATATAAAGTTAAAAATGTATATATGATCGTATGAAAAAGCATATAGCTATCGTACTTAAAATATATCGATGTTTGGCACAACAGGTAAAAATGCTAATTTGTCTGATATAACGTAATTCTAGGCGTCAGTCCTTGAATATCCAGGCTTAATCTGTATTGTAATGAATATATGCCATTCGAATTATAACTTTGAGGCCAGCTTTGAATTTAATCTCAATGCTAATTCTCACCCGCTCAGATAACAATTAGTCTTATATATTTAATTAACAACGTACTATAAAACGTTTTTTAAATATTACTTACTTAGGGGTTAAAAACCTAAACGTCTTGCTTCATTGCGATTGGTCAACAGTATATCTAATTAAAACAAACACAAGACTCGAATCATAGCCTAGATATATTTTTCCTGATAAATGTCAAATGTTATATCTAAAATAACATGTTTAGGTGATTGAGGAGTCGAGTTCCAAACTTAAGTTCAAAGGTTATGTATTAATGGACTCAAATTATGAAAAAAACATCAGCCATTAACCAGTTTTTTGGGAGATTGAGGGAGAAATAGGTTAGATGGGTAGGTTCGATTCCCGGCTGTGCACCAATGGACTTTTTTCTATGTGCGCATTTAACATTTGCTCGAACGGTGAAGGAGTAATCGGGAGGAAACCGACATGTCTTAGTCCCAAAAAGTCGACGATATGTGACAGGCACTGGAGGATCACCTACTTGCCTATTAGATTTAAAAAATTGATCATGAAACAGATTCAGAAATCTGAGGCCAAGACCTAAAGAGGTTGTAGTGCCACTGTTTTTTTTTGGGACAAATAGTAAAGCCGACACTACAGATTGTAGCACCATGGTATTATTAATTAAAAAAAATACATACTATACCTAACAGTACTTATCTAAAACAATAACATCGAAAAAAATATGATATATAGTATGAAATACACAATATGGCTACTGCGAACCTCGTACAATGATATCGATAGTGTAGGAGACAGCATTCAGTAGGTACAACGTCTTTGTTAACGGGAATCTGTGCAACAGACTCGTTCTGACCCTTGGTGTCGCAAACAAACTTAGCCTTCGCCGACGTATATATCGCCTAGTTACATAGAAACCATGTAAAACTTAAAGATAGATGCCATTCAGTCGCTAATAAAGAAAACGTGTTAACATATGCTGTATGCCCTCCAACTAAAGACAGTATTTAATTTCATGCGGAGCCCAAAGAGAGAGAAAGATATTTTAAAAGAATGTTATTATTTATTTCTTATTACAAAACGAACTGTATATTACCTTCGTAAATCTATAGTGGGTATATCGTTCTGTGTAGATGTTTGTTTTATATCTAGGTTCGAAAAATACGCTGAACTTTCTTAGTATCGCTAGATCGATTGAAGTAGCTATACCTTTTCTTAATCAATATTACCTTCGTTAAGACTTGATTCTTGAGAGTTCAATTGAATCTTAATTCAGCTCGTTCAAATATTTATATTGTTTACCTTAGTAAAAATAAGTACTAATACTTATTTGTTGCATCAAGCCACACAAATGGAGAGATACATTATTATTGAAGAAGTCATTGAAAAAACTAATTAATTAATTAATTTTAGTCAATAAGGGTAAGTCAGTTTAGACTTATCGCTTTATATTTATTTCACAAGAGTTTGTTCTTCCTCTGATATAATATCGGGTTTATGCCAATAACACTTCGTAAAATCTTTCAATGGGTAAAGTGACTTATTTGTGGAAAGTGTAATTCCCAAAGTAATCACTAGAGACAAACTTTGTAGTGTCTTTAAACGTTCGGAACTAGATATTATGAGAAACAAATAATACAAAGGGCTGGCTTCTGAAATTAGGAAATCAACATCTTTGGAAATTTGGGCTGTTGCTTTGTGTTGTGTTTTCGATTATTTTTAATTCTTTATAGTAATTTTTGATAGTATGTTTTCGTGTCAGACATGTAGCCTATCGGACTATGACAGTGCGCACACGCACACCGAAAGTATAAAAGACAATCTATCCATGAAAATAGAGACAAATCCAAAGTTATGTATGTTTAATTAAGTAAAGAAATTTACAATATTTAATAATAGCCCTAAATAACGGAGAGGTCGCTCATAAATTATAAACGTTCAATATGAGCATTGTTATATAAAATTGAGGAATTTTCGAAACATTGTAAGCAATTGTTATGTTATTCTATATTAAATGAAAACATGTTTCTGTACAAATTAAAGCCTCTTTCTGTTTGAACGTTCTATTTATCCAAAAGGTTCTTTTAATACTGTTAAAAGACTAAGTTAATTTTTAATAACTATGGGGGAAGATCGTATTGTGAAGTTGGTGTGGTGTTGGTTGCGGGACAACTTCTTTTGGAATCCAAAAGTCGGAATTGAATGCATTGATTGGATAATTATTAATCATACACGTACATTACCCCGCACTCACACCATCACATAACACAGCCGAATTAGGTTTTACTTAGTTATATGTATTTAATAATTTTATTGATTTTTCCTTTCGTAATAGAACTATCTATATATATAAAGGTTCTATATATATATATATATATACAGTAATTGGTTATTATGTTGAAAAATATCAGGATACTAAATATTACACTACTATTACTTATATATTTATTAATAAGATTACAATTAAGTATTTACAATAGGAATTATTTAATAGCAGTAATCAAGAGTAAGTTCTACTACTAAGAGATATCTTTGAAGACAATTAAAATTCGATTGTGTAACTGACAAAGCCTTGTGTGTATTTCATGCTTTCAGTGGTTCGTTTTAGGCGGAAAAGCAAACATACGATATCACCGCAATTTCAATTAAAATCTTCATCAAATGTGAATGGAAAGCTGTTATACTTGTTCTTCTCTATTTTCCATCCATTTAAATCATTGCATGATTCATATATTGTTCTCATTTCGGAGGCCAAACACTTTTCAGGTACCTGAGCTACCGGGGTAAGTAAGTATATAATGTACTACTTGGTGTGAATACGAAAAAATCTATGCTACTATCTCAAGAGCTAAACTCACTTAAAATAAACGTCAAATTCATAAACTCCTTCGGTCTTTCAGTCGGTTAAAAACGTTTATAATGAAGCTAATTATCAATTTTATATAAAATAAGTTTACTAAATTGGTAACAAACCTGCGGATTATACAAACTTAAAATAATATTCTAATGTACTCTAACCATTAAAGAAAATTAAGTCTTAAAAATCTCATAAATACTTAATGTTAATAAATACATTATAAGATTTCAATATAATTTGTAAATTTTCTCGCTCATAAAATATTAATAGCAGATACTCTAAAACGTGTTTGAATAATGAAAGAGCAATCCCGCGAGCCTCGCTCTCGTTAAAATCTATAAAATTGTGTCGTAAAAAAATGGATATTACGGCAAAGTGTTTTAAGTATACCGATTCATCAATACATTTTACATTATTGCTAATTCAATTCGACTTAGGGTCCTTCAAGAAAGGAGCGTACCAATTCTTAAAAGGCCGGCAACGCACTCGCGAGCCCTCTGGCACTGAGTGTCCATGGACGGCGGTATCACTTAACATCAGGTGAGCCTCCTGCCCGTGTGCCCCTGTTCTATAAAAAAAAATCGTAAATCACTACTAACCATACCATACAAATTATTATTAAAACAAACGAAGGTTACTATTACGCTCAGTAATTAAACTTGAATATCAAGAAACACTAATTTTGTGTCCGAATAAATATTCAACGTAAATAATTTTCATAATAATTCAAATAAATTAAAACCACAAACAAATTGCATTGAACTCGTGCCTCGTGATAAACCCTAACTTTATTAACTTAATAAAACGGTAAAGTGCGGGCGCACGCCAACTTGAAGCCGCAAGTATATTAAAATTATGGTTTTTCGAAATTTATCAATAGTCTATATTCCCCGAACAGGTAATAAATTGTGTCATTACTAAAGCCGTTACATGTAAACTCCACTTTTGATACGCTGACACAAGTCCTAAGTTTTGAACATGCTTGTAATATGTAGTGGTGGGAGAAAATTTTGCAAAGCGTACTGGACCATGAGGCCGATCTCTTACTGGCCGGACTATTCAAGTAAAAGGCCCTTTAAGGTTTAAACCTTCAACATGGTTAAGTAGGAAATGTAGGAAATTGTGTGGCGTCGCTAAGAACCTTCAGAAATGAAGAGCATGACTGAGGAATATGGAAGCTGTGGGCGGTATAATATAAATGATAAATATTATTCGTATTTCAGTTGTATGTGATTTTAGTAGTAGTTCAGTTAATCATTAATTCTGTAATAACTATGCAAATATGTTTAATCTGCGATCATGATCTACATATTATAATATTAATACTGCGTATTATAATATTATACAAATCCAGCCAATTTTATATAGTCATGAGGCTAAATGACGTCTCGTGACAGTACAGGTTCAGTATGTTCTATCAACATCGGATACCATTTATTCTGTAAATATCGAATCGACAAATCATCATCATCGCTGGGGATGTGAGCTCAAGAGGCAACCCCACACATAACGGGGATAGGTAAATACAAAAACACCAAACAATAATAATAATCCAGTGGCGCTGCAATTGCACTTGGTCATGGGGTCAGATTGCATCCAATTATTTGATATTTTTTATGAGTAACCTAGTCTCCCACGTTCTTCATATGCCATCGATTTCTGGTTTCAGAGATGCCCTGCCCTCACAATGTTTTCCTTCACCATGCGAGCGACTGTTCGGTGCGTAATAAAGAAATTCTATTAGTGCACAGCCGGTGATCTAATCTATGACCAGGATGACAATGAAGCCACTAGGCCAACACTGATAAACAACAAACGTAGCGAAACCATAGTATAGCTATTACTGAGATATCAGAGCGTACGTAAAGAGAAATATATTGTAGATAATCTTAATATATATATATTTCTTGTGTGCGTGTGTATGTGACTGAACTCCTCCTAAACGACTGGACCGATTTAGACGAAATTTTTTGTGTGTGTTCAAGGGGATCTGGGAATGGTTTAGATTCACAATTTTGTCCGCTGGACAATGTTTTTTTAATTAATTTTCAATTTATTAGTTGTTGTTGATTTTGGAATGTTTTACATTGGATCCGACAGACGGCGCCATCGCAGTGTCAAATTTTAAATAATATTCGAATTTTAATTTTAGTCTGTCCCGAAATTTAAAAAAAGTTTTGTTATCATTGTGTTATATCGTGTGTGACCATGTGCTGGATCGTTAGATATTGTCATAACATTTGAATAATAATTTTCATCAAAATGGCTTATTAAAAATTGAAATTTTGAAATTAAAGACGTGTAGACAGGACAACGTCTGTCGAATCCGCTAGTAGAAATATAAAATTTGAAAACACATTGATCCTATTATTTAAGATTATAAATATATTATCATGCATGTGGGATAGGTATCGGCTCGGAAACTTAACACGGCTCCAAGATATCAATGATAACCCCATTCTACGTCACTTAACAGGGCTGGATTGATAAAGCTCGTTAAAGCTCTTGAGAAAATATCAATACTCACGGATCAGGCATTCAATTAAATTTTAGTTTAACTTTAACGTTCAACATGATATAGTTTCTTATAGTGCCATCTCCTTGCGAAGGTTGGCGAACATAATGGCTATTTTAATTTTGAATGCCGCGCTTCCGAACAATGACTTGGTGCTCATCATATAGTTTGACCTACATATTTTTAGTACTTTGTAATATAAGTATCGCACTAGACCTAGTGAAAATAAGCCCCTTTTTTCGAAAGAGGAGACTAGACACTCTCCTTCAGCTTAGCTTTTCGGATACAGAGCTGCCTGTTAGGCTTAATCCTAAAATCCTATATAAAAAAATACGGAAAGCCGCATATCTTGGACACGCTTTCGCATCGTCAGGTCATAAAAAGACGGTATTATTTATTTGATTGTTAATTATTTATTTTATATACAACCTTTCATGCTTTCTACAATGAGGCGAACCGTTTGACTGTTATCATATCCTCGGCCCACGGTTATGCATGGACGTACACAAAATCATTCCTTAGATTTGGGTATCGTTTTATTCCGTGTAGTTGAACCCTTATTTAGTTATTTTAATTAAATTATTTTGTTGTTAAATTCAATTGCTTGCGCTAAATAAGAGTAAGAGTATCAAAGTAAATATCTATCATATTTACCCAGGCCCACAATTATTGTGCCAATAGAGATATACAATGGAGGGATTTGTTTGCCATAAGTATGACATTATAACAAGTCTAATGTTTTATGCCCAATGATAAAACTAATAATCTGGTTGCTCCAGCTTGTTTTTGTTATCTATTTGTTAATTTTGGCGATTTAAGATAAGAGTAAAAGAAAGTACAATTTTGCCGTCACTGGTACATACAAAACATTCTTCTACGCCGTAGCAAATACGACTCTGTAGTGAGTAACATCTGTGAACATCCCATTTGGAGTTTACAAGAAACCTTACAAAACTTTATTGTACGACTTAGATCTGGATAGATAAATTGCAGATAACAGTTTAGGAGCCCATTTGCTCAAGTTTCGATTCTCACATGACTACTTTTCAAAAAGTTACACAATTCAGTTGGTAATTTGTTGTTAATAAGTTAATCTTTTGAGAATACAAGTTACAGTAATTTGATGTCATATCAAATATTACAATAAATAAAGCTTAAAAATAGACGAATACAATTACAGGTGTTTATTAAAAAAATCCATGTGTGTATCAAATAGCATCCTCACATGTATCAAACACGAAAAATATAATTTTTTTTGGCAAAAGACGGGAGTAAAAACGTACTTTCAGTAACACTATAAAAATCCTATTTTAATGTATTTACGTGTTTTATTTGCAAACTAATTAACCAAATAACTATTAACCCGCGAATGACGTCACGTACCATATATATATAAGCCTGAAGTTTTATTAAATAGTCTGAATAATAGTCATAATAAGAGGAAAAATACGAGCAAACCAGAGCTTTTCTTTTGAACATTGCTGTCAACTCGTGAAACTTTACTAGTGCTTATAGTTTTGCTTTTCATTAACTGGAAATCGTACCCTGGACGACCGTGTGTGCTACTCAGCCCAGAGAAGGTTTGAGAGGTTATTTTATATTAAAGATAACTTTCAGTATTCATAATTTAAAACAACTAACAGTCTATAGTTGTCTATTCACTTGGTTATTATACTAAAATAGAAATACTGCGTTCTCAAAGAAACTGTGACATCTTCTTTGTGTAGCTATTTCTTTGTTATTTTTAGTGTCGTTCGTATATTTTGGCATTTTATTATCAATTGTACAATTATTTTTCGTTATTGTAAAGGTACAGATAATTTTTCAGCATTATTATTGTGCGATAAAATTCTTAGAGACATCGGTTTTAGAAAATTGTAATTTTAATTAACGCACTGTAGCCCTTTTTTTTAAGTCGCTATGCCTGGATGAATATGCTGTAACAACTTTAAAACGCATTGAAATAGAATTATAATTTGGTATTATACGTGGGTTACATCGAAAATGTTTAGAACTGGCCAGTTTCTCACATTGCTAATAAAAACTTTTTTGAATTTCGATTTTAAAACTCTTTGCTAACATAATGTAGAATATTGAATTCATTTGTCATTTGTTTTTGTGAATTGGCGGCAAATCTAAAACTCTTCTTACACGTGAAAATTACCTAACCTAACGCGAGAAAATTTTCGGTCAATGATTTATTATGGCTTTCCTTGTAGGCTTACTCAACAACAAAGCTATTATAGGCTGCGATTAGCATTTCAACAAAATTTTCACGAACATTTAGGCCTCAGGATATCATAGAATAGCATGGCATAGCATGGCATGGCATGGCATGACATGGCATAGCATATCATAGCATACCATAGCATAGAATGGCATGGCATGGCGTGGCATGGCATGCCATATCATAGCATATCATAGCATAGCATAGCATAACATAGCAATGAAATGAAATGAAATGAAACGAAAGGAAATGAGTTAGCTTTGTACCAGATGGATACTTTAGCCGACGACCAGAACCACATTCGCATGAACTAGTATCGCCAAATGTTAGATAAGTTTAACGGCGGGGACTCAAATGCTGTATTTGACATCGTCACAGGTGATTAAAGCTGAATACATTGCTATGAACACCAAACCAAAAGACAATCGACTAATTGGCAGTTTTTTTTTCGAGGGTCGGCCAACCAAGGTAAAGGAAGGAAGAATTCAAGAAAAAATATAATTGCCTCATTCTTTGATCGGAAAGGTCATTTCGCTTAAGCTTAGGCCTAACGGGTAGCTGATCCGTTAGGCGACAAAAAACAAGAATTGGCTGTATTACCTAGACGAAAGTATAAGACAGCAAACCTGCTAGATAAGATGATGTGGAGAGATAAGAAAGATCTGAGTGGCCAATTGGCAAGCAGTTGCGTAACTTCTAGAAAAATGGCGATCTCTTGACAAAGGATCCCAAACTATAATTTCATAGTAATAGCTGTTCTAGCATACGATAAATTGTAAAACATAATATTAATAACGAGTTATTCTGGTATGCAGGCGTATCAGCAACATTCCTGCTAAAATAATACGGTTTATTGTTATGGTAAATAAAAATGAAAATGTAGATAAATAGTCAAGGTTTTGCTGGATTTATGCGGTTTGCTTTATGGAGCGCTGGCCAATTTTTTTAAAACTCAAATTTAAAATGTATATTATAAAAAAAATAAGCAAATATGTTACGATCCTTTATTATCTTAATTATTAGAAATCATTTTGCTTATTGGTACCATCACTGCAGTAGATAAAGTTTTAATTTTTGCACATACAATAACTCTATCACGCCTTGTTAAAAAAAATCTTTTGCTAATTTTTTATAAGCAAATACTATCAGCGATCATAAACTTGTCTATGTCAACCACTTTACAGTATTAAGAACAATGCAATACTATCTTTAAATTTATAATATCTAAAAATGATTTAATCACAAATTCTCTAAACTTATGTAAATGTTTGTCTAAAGTTGATATTTCCTTTGTGTGTTAAGCTCAATTCATCAATAAGTATGAACAAAAGGTGTCTTGTACTCGTAGGATTTTAATATTTAATGTTTTAGGTAACGGGACTAATTTTAGGTGTCGTGATCGTTACTACCTTTAGGGAGACCTGTATCATGTGATATTTTGATATAATCTATTTGTCATGCTTCATTTACTTGGTTTCTAATTAATTAGCCTTCATAAAGACAAGATTTTTTCTTTAATTTCAGAATTCAACCGTATTATTTGTATAGAACAAGGTCATTTGAAAAGGCAAGTTTTATTTATGGACCTTATCGATACTTTTATCTATATGCATATTGAACACTTGGTCTTTGATCACTGACAGCTGTCCCATGCACGTGTATGATGGATTTCGAATAAAAAAAATGGTGCTACTCAGACGAAGCGCATACCAATTGACCATACAAAACAAACAAGTGTTATTCATCATTACTAATTTATTACTTTGTGATAACACCTAAAGCTAACAATATATAGCACTCCAAAATTATCTCGACCTAACATTTACATCTATGACCTACTACAGGCTTTTAATGACTTACATTTCCCTCGCATTTAACCTCCTTCGCCATCAAACATGCCACAAACGAACAGACGAACAAATGTAACACTAAATAGTATTGTTTACGTCGAAATTTGTTTATTAACGCAAGACACGACTATCTCGCTTCACGCTTTCGTAGCGACTGCGCGCGCCGTAGCGTTGCCATGACAACGCTAGGTGGGCTTTATTTAAATACACCGATTAACTTAAAAGTTTTTACCCTGATTTATTTTAAGTGGAATTCGGCATCGCTCGTCCGAAAAATTTCAATTATCTCGACTTAAAAGCCAGCCTGTTAAATATATAAAATTTATAATTTATTTGTTTAATCAATTTATGAAATAATTAAAGGTATGATAATAAAATATACTTACATTTTGGTTAAGGGCTTACTACAATTCATTTGTATCGACTTCTGCATAGTAAACTATGTTTTTAATGAATTCTTTGTGAGACACAAAGACACAATTTAACATTGTCATCTAGTCTAACGTAAGACTAATAAGTGATTTAAAACAAACCTAAGGGATATATAACAAAGGGACAGGGACCCTTATTATTATAATTAATAATATAATACACTACTTACAGTCTCTATTAAAGGATACTGTCTACTTACCACTGTTTAGCTGTTAAGACTAACGTTCACTATGAAAGTAATGTTTTGTTTCGATTGGCCTGAACATTCGGTTCGGATTGTGGTTGGGAACTGTCGTCAACTCTTAAATAAATATAATTATTAATATTTGCGCATAAAATGCAGCAGCAGTCAATAAGATCTTTGTTGATTTGAGTTTGTTAAAACGAATCTTACCTAACCATTTACGTAGCTAAAATATTAAGTTAATATACAAATCATTAATTTAATTAATACAACTAATATGCATAGAACCTTAACTATATTATATACTATATAAACAAGAAGTTACGTTAATAAGGGTAAAGTTTGTGGAATGCAGCGAGAGTTGCAAACTAACAGTTCCACTCCTTGTTAGAGAAATTAACAACTTTTCGTGCTACGCTGTTTTACTTGCTTATAAGACCGAAATACTACCTATATTGACGATTAAACATGTAAATTTTTATAGCACCTAATTAAATTAATACAACATTAAATAACTCTCTCCATAGTAGCTTATCATTTAAAAAAATCAAATACACAACTACTCGCATTACTTGTCGAGCGAATTTGCTAATCTTGCCGAAGCCGGGTACGAATCATTTGGAGAAGTCTATTAGGGTGTGCAATTATTTAATCAATTACCATCTAAAATTGAAACAGTGGTGCATGTAGAGTGAACATAGTTGACTATAATTGAGGCTATTTTGATAGCTATATGGCGACGTGTATCTCGCTCGTATATTCTATTATTAAGTTTCTCAGGTAATTTTTGTTTTTTTGTGATGAGTAATAAAGTTCTTTAAACATATTGACGATAGGAGCCATGAGATGCGAGCCATGATTTAAGCGACCTTTATTATTTTTTGACAGCGCAACAGCGGCTTCGTAATAACTTATAATATTTTTATATTAATATGTATGTTTAATTAGAAAATTGTATTTATTACTATATTCAAAAATCCACTTGCCCCGCATCGGCATATCGGCGGCTCTTACTCAGAATAAAAAATACTTTTACAAAGTCGATTTACATGTAGTTTCTTTTACAGATAAGATATACTACGTATGCTTTAAACGCGTTACATCCCGTAAATAAGACAAATGCAAAATATTTTTATTAATTTAGATAATTGTAGTACACAAAAGCTTGGGCATTAAAGAGTAGCAGAGTTTTTTGCCAGTATTTTTCGTCGATTCTACGCCCTTCATTAATGTTTTATTGAGGTCCATAAATATAATTTACATTACGTTCCAATATTGATAACGATTAATTTAAATTAAAAAAAAATAAACAGTCTAGAAGAAATGCAAATAATATTCTTACTATTTGGTATTTAATAAATATACAAAAAACATAACTTTTGCGAAACTGAATTAGGATGAGAGATTGAGAGGCACACTCCAAATTAGCAAATGTATATATTCTTAAATACACATAATTCACGAGCTTTTGTTATTCGTGTACAGATATGATAGTGAATCATTTGGTAAAATCCGTGTTCCGCATACATGAAACATTATATCTGTTACTCATATCTTTTAACTAGAACTTTCAAGGAAACAAATTCATAATGCTACTTTGTAATAGAACTGAATTTATATTGCGGTATATTAATCTACTTTCTACTTATATTACACTTATAGAAACTATTAGAGTTTCTATGACTATGGTACATACCTTTAGACATTAGTTATAGTTATACTTTTAGACTTTCAGAAACAATCATATAATCGTGAAATCAATGGTGCTGGCAGCATTTTTCTGGAGTCCCCGATTCTATCTACTAGACGCCAAATATGAGTCTTAGATATGCGCTTGTATTCCTCCTTTAATTTAATTAATACACTATTAATAGAAGGCTAGTATTTTTTTGTTTATTGTATATGACAAACTTTATGTTATTCAAATGGTGTGTGTGTATAATATTGACAACACAATTTGTACACATGGTTAAAATTCAAATAATATTGGCAAACACGAGGCTAAAAGATTTTGCTAATGTAAAAGGTGGTAAAATTGTATTATAATTATTCTTTCAAAGCGAGATTCTGTCGTAGAAAGGTTTGACCTTAACCTCTGAAAAAGTACACTCTAAAGAAGGCCAACATTTATTGGGGTTGCTAAATAAAAATTGATTTATATATAATTACACTTAATATTTTATACTTAGCAAAGACAAAGATGAATATGGCAAGATAGTTTAAAACTTATGACGTTTTTGCTATTTATGCTAAGCAGGCAATAACTTGTTGGATCCTGAACGAACCTGTGTTGTTCTCTATTTGCCGTAAGTCTTAAAATGTTACAACATTATTTTCGTGATACATCCGTTAGCACACGCTCGACTGCAAGATAAACAAACAGGTATCATTAATTAGACAATACAACAAATTGATAATTCAAAGTAATCGCATACAAATTTATTTCTTCACGAACATTGAATTTAACTACGTATTGGTATAAACGATTTCCAAGTGACTCATGACAATTATAAAAAGCGATGTAGGTTCGAAACTGTGACATTTCGAATTCTATCGTGGAGTGAAACTTTATTTATAGCGTTGATAAAAACCCGCATTTTTTGTCGAAAACTATTTTTTGTAAATTGATTTCGGCAGTTGTTTTCGGCGATAGCTATGGACAGGCGCTTTATATTTGTAAGTTTATTTTGTATGTTATATTATTATTGTAACTTGTCAATGTCTGTTTGCCTTTTAGAAATTTACTGTTCAAGCATAATAAGCTATATACTTGTAATATAATATAGCGTATAAGTTATAAGCAAACAGTTTTTTGTTCAGGTTGTTCTCTGAAATAGAGCTGCCCTATTTTAGCCCATTTTGCTCTGTTCTGGTCTAACCTGCTCCTTTCGGCAGAACATCTTCCCATCTTAGTATTGTCTTTTATTAACATAACTTTTACACATTTAAAGAAAAACACTTTTAACGGATTATAGTTATGTATTATTGTATTTAAACTCATAATTATTTGTTCATAATTTTAAATTTAAACCGACGTTTCGCGTGCTTTACAGCGTGCGTGGTCACGGTGACTGAAGACATAGGTGTTAAATGTCAAAAAGTATTACAGCTGCAGAAAATGTTGTGTTATCTGTATTTATTTCCCCGGAGTTGGTATCGGTTTAAATTTAAAATTATGTACAAATAATTATAAGTTTAAATACAATAATACATAACTATAATCCGTTAAAAGTGTTTTTCTTTAAATCTTCCCATCTTCTTACATGACGTCCCATTTAATGAACTCTTTGATATCATTTTAATACATCTTCGTCTAATTTCTGTTTTTTCGCTTCTAATAACTTTTACTTAACTTTTCTCGATTTATTTTATGTTCTTAAGTGTTTGTATTTTAAAGTAAACGAGTTCTACAAGAGTCTTTTGCAGTATTTATGTCGTGTGATAGTGAAAACATACCACTTATTTACTTATCATTAGACATAGACATTACACTTATCACTAACGAAAAAAAACAATATAATATACAAAAAAGAAAAATAACAAAAACATATCTCTATCGATCTAACATTCGATCTATTATGATATTTTTGAAATAAGACTGTCTCTTTTCATGCATAAGTGTTGGTTGTGTGTATGTCTATGAAGAATGATAAAAAACACTAATGAACACGCGTAAGAAGTTATACTTCAGTGGCGTAACAAGATAAAATCTTTTCAAAAATTGTATACTACGTTTGTAGACTAAACGACACTAACAATAGGAAAAAGGGATTTAATACACTGAAAGTATAAAATCTTTTACGAATTTTCTAGTAAAAGTTTATTACAATATCACAAAAAAAACAAAAATGATGACAATAGCTAATCTCAGGGAGTCGGTATTTTGTGCGCGCGAATCGTAAAGAATAACTTCAAAAATAATAAGCTGTATTTTAAGTGTGTAATGTGTGTGTGTTGTGGCTGCAACTGAGCCTGGCTCAGCATTAAGCTGTGGAGCAGATGTGTTCTACAGCGCTGTTCTTTCTGCCAGAGAGCACAACAGTTAGTTTGCGCCTCAGACGCAAAAAAAAATATCACTCACTACTCTGGCTCTGCTACTCCAAACTCTCTTCCCACCAGTTGCTGGCTTTCAGCTGCAGTAGATCCTCTTCCACTCAGTGGAGTTGCGTGTCACTAGTTACCAATCAGTTAAATTAAATTTTTGTTTACCTTTTAGTGGACTTTAAAAGAAAGATGCCTAAGTGACATATATGAGTGCGTACAGAGCATTTTTGTACGTAAACTAGCACGTATAAGCTAGTGCTAAAACTGTTGAAGCTGTGAAAAGATGAAACCGATTCGAAGTGACTGCTATTAATCGCCTGACTAAGGATTCAAGCCCATTACACTTCGCTGATATTGAAGTAAAATTACACGATTCACTTCATCCAATACTAAGGAAATACCGCAAGTTCGCTCGATTTAGCTGCTTTTATACTCAGGATGTCTAAGATTTATCGCTGAATATGTTATGATAAAAATGGCTTCGTGCCGAGGAATTACTCGTATAAATAATATATCAATATTGTATGCGTTCGTTTGTAATTAAGCTACACCTAAACGGTTGGGCAGATTTGATTATGTTTTGGGTGTGGAGTGGATTTGAGAATGCAACTGAAACTAAATATAACAATTAAACATACGGTATTTAAAATTTTCTTGACCTATATAGTAAAAAAAAGAAAATTGATTCCAAATAAAATTAATACGAATTAAAAAAGTTTGGTCCCTGTGGCAGTGGAACTTTAATGTCGGCAGCATTTCTCGTGTAGTGCGATACTTATTCGTGGTGCGATAGAAGTACCAGCTTTGGCATCACTGGTACCTACTATCTACCATTCGCCAAGTTAATAATTGCAATAAGATGTTTTTATTTTATTAAAGACAGGACAATGGTTTCCTTTATAAACTTTATCCAAATAAATAGCATTTCCTAGAATATATTTAGTTTTAATTTTGTTTTCGATTAAGGCAAGGTAAAATTTTATAAACAAATGAGGAGGCGTTTATGACACTTTGCTTCCGAGAATGGACAAACGTTCAATGTATAATGTATTCAATAAACTTTTATATGAGTTTTTGAGGTTTAATAACAATAGACCCTTAATTTAGGCTTTATTTAATTAGTTAATTTTAGTTTCGTCTGCAGTCTTACAGGGACAAAAAGTATTGGAAAAAGGGGGAAAGTATTGGATTTAATGAAGGATAATCGGTGTGCTGAAAATTTTGCAGATAGATTAAATAAATATGTTTTTTAGTTACACATAACCTTCAAAAGACTCTTGTATAATATTGAGTGTTTAAAGCTTGTCTTAACTTTTACATATAAATTTAGCAATAATTAAGCCCGTCTCATTCTACAAGAACTCTAATCCCATTCAGCCGCTTGCTATCGTCCCAAGAACCTGAAGGCAGGCTAATTGACTGAATTTGAAGGCCTGGATATCTGTTTGGTAGTCAGGGACTTATGTCATTTTTATCCTTACAATTATTTTTGTATTGCATATTATCGTAGATTTTTAACTAAAGAAACTTGTTGACAGGTATTATTTTTTACTGCTGCAGCCTGTCACCTTGATGACGTAAATGATGAATACCAAGATATAATTTCCAATGATCACACACTCGACAAAAGCGATGAGCAACCCTTAGCCAAATATGAGGTAACGGAAATCATTGAAGAACTACCAAACACAGATACCTTAGGACCCATTATCACGAACTATACAATATCTAAGCCCCTGAACCTAGCAACTACAGAAGCAACAACAGTTGAAAATAAAACTAAGAAAAATTACTTGAGTATATTACATGTTAAAGTTGAATATGATAAAGATAATGTAAACGATAAAATCCCATTTGTCTTTGGTATTAAGGATTATATTAACGGTTTAAAGAAAGGTTTAGTGAGTGGATTTAATAGTATTATAAATAAGTTTAGAAAGAAGAATGCAAATGAGGAACTGCCTAATATAACTGGGTCTGTAGTCTTCATTAATAAATTACGGAAAAGTACTGATGTAAACAATAGGGAACATAAGTCTAGTTTTGATAGTCTTACAAATTAGTTGGCAATTATAGCTCAATATTAAAATTTCATTACATACTTTTTAGAACTTTATGTAATATTGTAATTCCAACTAAAGGACTCTGTATCCACGGTTATTAAATAAATTTAAAAAAAATCAGATAAATTAAAAAACAAACATGCGTAAGAAAATGTTTATTTAACAAATTAGACTGCATTTATTAAACCTATTGCATACTAGCTGAATTGCAATGTAATGAAATTTGTTGTTTTTATATACTATTTTATATGAATACATATTCTAAGTTATTTGCGCCTCATTGATGAGATAGCATATTAATAAGCTTAATTATCTAGGTTAAGCACCAGAACTATTTATTGTAGGTCATAGATTAAAAATAAGGTTAATCTAAATAAAATTACACATCTTGTCATCATCGGTGGTATTTGTTGAACAATCGCAGAAAGAATATTAATTAGCTCACACCTACGTATGTGTGTTCTATGTAAAGCTTTAAATTGTAAATTGTAAAGCCAAACCTTACAAATATAGTAGCTTAATTCATCCAGCTTCAGTAATATGCTGTTTAAATGATTTATGGGCCATTGCCTGCTGTAGCATCACGCGCCTATTATAGATGACGTCATTAATTCTGATATTGTTTTTGACCAGGAATGTCACATACCAAAAAGGTTTATTTGTCAAAAATAGAATGCTTAGATTAAACATCTTTTAGATAGTGTCGGTTATCATAATCGGAGACAAGGGATGCACTGATACATACATGCGCCACAGTATTAAAATTTCTTGTCTTGTCTTCACTAAGCCAGTTTTAGTAATGGCAGTAAATGTCTAAGCCGTATTTAATGAAATTAACAAAGTATTACTTATCATTAATTAAATTAAAGAGAGGACTGATGGCTAATATAAATTGATTGGATTTCCGCGAGGCGAAAGTGACGAACTCAATAGCAATTTACTTGAATTTAAAAAAAATACACACTATTCAATGAATACTTTGTATACGTAGACAGACACTTAATTCCTTGCCATATAATTGTTATATTCACTTATGGAGCCTCCGCTAGAGTGCCTTAGATTCCAGTTCGAACCAGTCCTAAAGAATCTAAGCCCTTTGAGAAATGTAAAAAGCTGTATACTAAGAAGCAGTTTAGTTTTTAAACAATATGAATGTGCTTGCACTAGCTTCTTAACGTGGGTTGACTATTGAGATTCATAAGTATCATATGAATATATTTAAACCACTACTGAATAGTAAATACTTTTTGGTTATTCCGTAGTGACGTCATAAAAAAAGCAGATCCTAAAATTTAAAATTATTTCCCTTTTAAGTAATTATAAATTAACCCAAACCAGGGCTTCGTATATTTTAAATTGAAAAACCGCATGTTGATATGTTTGCGTATGTGTGTGTGACGCGAATTTTTACCTGTATGCTAATACCATATTAGTGGTCAGTGAACGCGACCGTCACCACTGTTTGTCTTATCGAAATATCTATATAACGTTGTAGTAAGGATTATTAATAAAGAAATATTTTATATATATTATAAGGAAATTATAGGTTTTGTACCGTGCTGAATATCAGTTCTTATTGTTACGAATGTTTATTTTAGTAGAACAAGACCGCTTGATTTTAGAACTATAATTTATTGTGACAAATGTATTGCATTTTTGTTTTTAAATCCATTGTATAATAGCTATCCATTGGACGCGCTATATTAAATTATGTATGTGGAAATTTTGAACTTTTTTATTTAATTCCCATATTTTCACATCACTCCAACATCACAAAAACCAAACCTTGAGAGAATAAAGTAAGTATTCTTTTTCGTTTCTATATTAAAGAGAAAGCCTTTTTTTCATACAAATCACGCATCGTAGGTAAACAGTAAGCTACTTACTGCTCACAAAAAATATAATAAAATTTATTTAGAAGGCTTTCGAGCAAATTTCGCAACTCTATATAAATCTAACGACACAACCTGAGGTCACTATCCTCAAGGGATGCTGTGCCTCAGTGTCGCGACGCACGCGCAGCGACGCACGCGTCTTCACAGCTATTAGCGGTAAGTTTCTATAAACATTTTGTGAGCCTATTATATGTAACTTTAAATATCTAGGTATGTATCTGTAATAAAGATCAGTAAAGTCTAAAATTTGAAATTTATTAGTCTAAAGGTAAGACTTTATTTAGTCTCTAATAAATTTCAAATAATAACTCGTAGTTCCGTCAATAGCTTCTATTATTAACAGTCGCACTCAGAGATAAAAATAAAGGTAGATTATAATTAAAAAATAAGAATTCAGAAGAAAGAACGCTTTTTTATAGCTTCTGATTGGAAATATAAGACAAACTTATTTAAGTATTTCCTTTACTTAACTAAGTACGGAACCATACTCTAATGGACGACTGTAATTACCGCCGTTTGTGTAGAATATTAGTTTGATAACTTTTACAGTTATTTAATGTAATCCTTATTTTCATTATCTCGGAAAAGTTTTTTTTAATAAACGTGCTAAATATTGTTTAACTATTTGTAAAATACTGCTAAAAAGTTTTAAATACAAAATCTTGTTTAGATAAATACAGACGGATTGAACTGGTTTTATCGATTTGACTTTAAAGGTTCTTGCGAGTTCCTAATCTATTGAATAGTACGCTTCGACTCCAATGTATTTAATAAACTTATAACACATTAAACTCACTGAGAAATGAGTATCCTGCTTACCTCCACAGATAAAGATTATTAGCAGCATGTTAACTAGAACTAGCTTCTATGGTATTAGATTTTATAATAATCTTATCTCTGTTGTAATTGGTTAAGGGTCTGCTTTGGCTATACTCTCTGGTCGGGAAGGGGATTGTCAGTATATTATACATAGTATGTAAAATAACTTGAACAATCAATTACTTTACAATGATTTTAACTAAAATTAAAAATATGATGGAAAGTTTAAATTTAACTTTACAACACTTTAACACAGACACTTACAATTGAACTTCGATTGATTCGGCCGTTTAATTGTCTAAGTTGATATCTATACAGATATATATATATATATATATATATATATATATATACAAAATACTAAAAAGATGCAAGCCTTGCCTTTTAAAACATAAAAAAAGTTCATACCGGTTATACAGACTCCAATCTTGAATCACTAAATCTAATTTTATCTTTTAGCAGTGGGTTTGGGAAAATTGCATTAGTAATTTATGGACTTTAAAAGTTTTCAAATACCTTTTTTAATTATGTACTTCGGCAAAAAAGCTTACCCGAGCTGCCTGTATAATAATTTGAATATGAACGTGAGAATGAATTGGTATAAAGCATGGGTTGATATTATAATTTTTTATAGGTTTTACAATTGTAAATCTGGCAAATTCGTCCAACATTTGTATTTAAATTAATATTTCCAAGTATTTAATAGTATCGCATCGCAACTTAGCCTAATTATGTGTAATAAAATAAAGTGTGTTTGTTTGTTTAAATTATTATTATTTATAATTTAAATACGAACGAAAACTACATTTGCGCATCGAATGATCCTGGCATTTTATTAGCCAGTAGATTTTCGTTTAATAATAATATTCAGCGCTTTACTAAAATTACATCCTTATCTTTAAATTTATATGGAACAACAGTGGCTGTCTAAGAACCATTGCCCAAAGATAGCGATTTAAATCTTCTTCGTAGTCTTCATAACTGAAGGTCATGATAGACGGGCACCGTCTTGAAAATTCCCCTACATGGAAATGAATGCAAAAGAAAATAAATCTATCAGGTTGATCAGACCAACGGGTAGGCGATCGAGTCCGATTTTTGGTTGGTTGAGAATAGATTTATTGGTCCATTTGCAGTCCATGGCATTCTCCTTCTTAATCTTACGGTTATAAAAGTAACATATTTATAGATAGATACACGTTATATATGTTTTCAATGCAGTCAAAATATAAAATATTGGATAGGTGAAAAACTCTTGAAACTGTCGATCTGTTTGCTTTTAAGGATTTGTCACCTATATTGAATTCAAACAAATATTTCAATTTGTTCCAACTACAAAAAGTTACTAGTTAGCACAGTAAATTTATTCTGAATATATTTAAACGGTAATCAAATATGGCGTATGTACTTTTAAGCCAAACACAAGGTAAAAAACTATGGAAGTTATGCCAAATCTTATAATTAAAGAAATTGTGTATGTTCTCATATGCAATTAAGCTTATACTAGACTTATAAATACTGTTTACAGTTAATTATGGCCAATGGCTGATTACTGAGAAATTTATAATTATAGGTTAATATAATAAAAAATATCTCAACGTAGTTATTAATTTATATTTTTAGATAAAATACGTAGGAATGTTACTTTCATAATTAAGATTAGGGGATGACAGGGATCGCAAATAATAATCTTGTCTCTAGCTCTTAATTCATGTATGTCCTATATAAAATACGTTAGAATAACATGTCAATTAGTGAACGAAATTAAGACTTGACTTGCTTACCAGACCAAAAAAAAATCTTTATATCATGTATTGAATTGTCAATTTGTCATTTTATTTTGAATCTGGATTTTTGTATGGTCATTGTGTGACAATTTTGTGGAAACATTCGTACTTATTATTCATAATGGCTGTTAATTCACTTAAATATTTAAAATTGACTATTGTGTCAAATTAACAGCAGTTACTTCTTTACAGAAAAGGCTTTAACTTAAGAAAATTCATGGGCCCACAAATCCCAGAGCTACCATCAGAATAATTGTTGCAGTGTTTATAACATGTTGGTAATAACAGCTTTCATGCCAGAAAAGGTTCTCGCAATGTTCAATTTAAACCTCCGTTTTGGTCGTAGCCTGTGTAAGGAAGTGGGTTGTGACAAGTACAAATCCTAGGTCCGTTATACGGCCGCGGGGCTTTCTACGACCTATTTTCTGCCATGTTTTATCTCACTGTAGTCTGTAGTTTATTTCGATTCCATAGAATAGACTATAGCATGTCATTAACGCTTTATATTGATATTAACACACTCAATTTTTCGTAAGATAACGTTTGTTTGATGGCTATTAATTCTACGACTATTAATAACAATTTTATCTGTTTGCCTAGTCCCGAGAAAATTAGTTTGATTATCTCTAATGTCATCTTTGATTTTGGCTGTAAGCTTCCATTTATTAAAAAAAAGGGGTCTTAATAGTTAATATAATACATTGGTTTTGTACATATATTAAAAATAATGTCTTATATATGGCCTTCTTCAAGTGGCTCCAGCTCTCTCTATCTTCAGCATTTTCTCCAATCTTCTCTACCGACATCTTTAAGCTCGTTTTAATCTGAACAATATTTCAAATCTTACATCTAGATTCGTTTTAATTCTTTTTTTGTGAACGTTGGTAGTAGCTATATCCCGCGTTATTAGCGATTGGTTGCAAGCTGGAAAAATGGATTTTTAGCATGAATACAACTTAAAATAGGTATGGAAATATTGTATTTAATATAGTGATAGTATGATGAAAGACAAAAAGGTAATTTAAACCTTAAACAATTTGTAGATGCTCCAGATGTCGCCTTTATACATTTTATTACAGAATCTCAAGCCATTCTGATATCACCTAAAATTTATCATCTCAACAGTCAATTTGCATCTCCTAAACTCATTGTTCAGTTTACGACACCGATAAAATTTATGTTCTTACCTTAAAACGCTGGATTTTTTATTGCACGTAAACGAGTTACTACTTTTTTTACAATGCGTTAAATTTAGTTCATAAATAAAACATTTAAAATTGATGATTCGGGATAAAGTACAAGTAGGTAAAGTTCTATATTTATGTCCAGAACAATGTCAATGTTAGGCGACATCGAGTCGTGTATTCAAACCCAGGTTATGTGAACAATTCTGTGTGTCTCAGTATTTTTTTTATTGTTCCTAGTAAGCCTACGACTAAGCTACTATACAATACAAGCTATACTTTCTTATCTTCCCACCATTCATCCTCTAAATAAAAAAACAAATAGTTTTTTTATTTACAGTAACACTTATGTGTAGAAATTTGCCTTTAGGGGTCTGGGAGTTGATCCTATTTGATACATTCTTAGTAATATTCGCTTTGGTGAGTTGGCTCAGTGGTGTTCAAAACACGATGCACCTATGTATTTCAATTTGCATAAACAACACTCCGATACGGCTTCCTACGGTAAAGGCGGACATTGTCTGAGCCTTCCACATTCTGCTTTGTTTCCGCTAACTGTGGAATCACCTCTCGATGGGTATTTTCGTCTATAAGATTCAACCTTCAAATGTTTAAGAAGCCATCATTCTTCTATTTCAAAAGTTGGCAAGTGGTAAGGCGCCTGGGTGTCCGGGGGCTGCCATGACTGCCTTGTATGTGCCACTATGCTATTAAAGAAAAAAAAGAGGAATCAGTATGTCTAACCGAAGAGATGCTGACACTTCGTACGTTTTTACCACGCTCTGCTACTAAAAAATTATGTATCATAAAGAAGAAAGAAGTTCGGTGGCCGTCGTTGCATAATCTTATAAAAAGTCCTGAGTACATACCTTCATGTAGTGCTCCTTATTAGGACGAAAGGCACAAAATGACGTCAGCCGTAAGGATGTGGAGAAATTGTTAGTTTGGGAACAAAAAGAAGTCAGACTGATGCTGTACCTTGCCTTACAATAATAGTTCACGCACGAAAACACTATAAGCCTTAATGGAGGACGTAACTATGGGCAAGAAATGCACGAAAACAATATATATAAAACTTTACCCAACTAAAGCTCAACAACGACTCATTAACAATGCGTGGATCAGCCAAGTTAAAATACTCATTAAATTTTATGAAATAAAAATGATTCTATCACGAACATGCAGTATTATTATTTTTTCTTTCCGTAAGAACCTTTTACAAAGTATAAATAGTGAATTAAATCGATATAGTCGTTATCGCGTGACCGTGGCCGTGACTTGAGTTGCGAAGATATATTTAAGATAATCTTTGTTCTTTTTTACGTGGACATAGGCGTGCAAAGACAGATCTAATATTATGATATTTTTGAAATAAGACTGCATCTAGTATTTCATGCATAAGTGTTTGTTTATCTGTATGTAAGATGATAAAAAAGTGAGTGTACTTATGTACACGCGATAGAAGTTATACTTCTTTTGTAACAAGATATATCTTTTCAATAACTTTATTCTATGTAGAAAAAACGACACTAACAATAAACTTTATTTAACTCTCTAGTGAAATAAAGTTTATTAAAATATCACAAACAAAATATTTCTGCACATTTAAAGAAAATAACATTTTTTTTTATTTTAAAATTTTGACTATACTAACTTCAGGGTGTCGGTTTTTGTGACGGTGTGCGTGCGGATCATAAAAATTTACTCTCATCATATTTCCCTTACGCGCCAAAAGTACTATAAATTTAAAAATTTATAATACACAATAAAAAATAAATGTGAAATGTATCTAGTATTAAATCGTTGGATATAACGAAATAACAGTGTTGGTCTAGTGGCTTCAGCGTGCGACTCGCATACCTGAGGTCGTAGGTTCGATCCACAGCTGTGCACCAAAGGATTTTATATGTGCGCATTTAACATTTGCTCGAACTGTGAAGGAAAACATCGTGAGGAAACCGACTTATCTTAGACCCAAAAAGTCGACGACGTGTGTCAGGCACTGGATGCTGATCACCTACTTGTCTATTAGATTTAAAAATGATCATGAAACAGATTTAGAAATCTGAGGCCAAGACCTAAAGAGGTTGTAGCGCCACTGATTTTCTTTAAAACTTAAGATGCTAAGACAGTAAGAAATATATATAGAAGCTACCCAAATACAACGATTTCTGTCTCAAACAGTGCCTTTAGACAAACGCATTCCGTGATTATCATTGTTTATAAGATACAAATTTTGATAAACTGACCGCCATACAACTTCACTGGCATATTTTTAGGCATCCCCCCACCACGTGCTAAAGTTTGTGGCATTACATTAGTATTGAGGACCATTCGTGTGACATATACGAATTCCAAGCGTAAAAGGCATTGTTACTATAGAAAGTGTAAGTGTTGAGATTGGGTGGTATTAAAATAGCGACTTAAATTACATTGCTGTACTTTAAGGAATGTTCAAAAAAAATTATTTACCGAATCAATACACGTAATGAACATTTTTAACTTGAATTTCGTCGTTGTCAGGAGAACGTAAGCAAATGCTACGTAATTTAGATAATTAATTAAAAAATAATAGACGTAGATACATATAAATCCGTTAACGAATATTTTAATGTACGTAGTACTTGTGTGTGTATGTAGTACTTGTGTAAATAATAGATAATATGTAAGTATATTTTAAAAACTTCAGTTAAGAGTTCCTTGTACTCCTTGTTTTTGATATTCACGTGCTGTAAGCCCCTAAAAGTCCCTCATCAAATGAGGCAATCTATTGCTGACTATGAATACAATATAATACGTTTATAAGGAACAATTTAATTCGACCGTTTATCTATGGTACAGCCATAGATTAAAGGTTGAATTAAATATACTCGTGGCTTTTACATACATAGATACATAATAACTATGATTCTATTCTTTCAGATAACCATAATGTTACAACACGTTCTTTTTCTGTCGGTTTTTCTTCTGTCCGGGAAGAATGCGGTAAGTTTATTAATAGTATAATAAATATGGGAAAGTAGATTAAATCTAGTTTCTTGTAATGTTTTCATGAATTATGTGAGTAACAATTATGTTGTAAGTAATTTGATACATCTTGACACTCGGACATTAATAGAATTGTGGAGAGTTTCTTGACAGTTCTTTGATTTGGCAACTGGTTAATGTAAATTTAGATCTTCATTTGTTTTAAATATTCATAAGTGGAAAAAGCATATACCCATATGATTTAATACATTTTATTTGTATTGAATAACGGTTTTGTAGCCGTAGAAAACTGCTTCATAGAGCATAACGATGGCATGCGATATTTTAATTAAAAATAAAAGTGTGACAAATAAACTAACAAAGCTGAATATGGGACAATGATGTCACAAATTGAATATTCATTTTGTTTTACAAACAATAGCGCTTTCCAAAACTTGGTTGAAAAGTATTTTTATGGTTGCAAAAATATATAAAAAAATCGGTTGTCTGTAAAGTCGGTTTACTGACGTAATTGAACGTGACAACGTCATAAGAAATTGTTATGGATTGGTTGCATTTTTTAAAAGAAAATTTAAATTTTATTTGTTTGTTAGATATTTTGATAGATGTAGAGAAGGAGGTAAATGGAAATCACAATTGAATAGATCAAGCTACATTCATTTGTACTCATAAATACAATTATGTCAATTTTTTAACGTACGAACGCTGCCGAACGCAGCCGTGCCTCTTTGTCGCTCGTTCCGCGCTCTCGCTTGCACTTCAAGCCTTAAATTTAACAGAGGTAACGCCGCGTCATAAGCGAGGTAACGCCGTCATGTTTTTTCGTGCGTGCAGCCGGCTCCATAGGTCACGTCAAAAAAATCAATGTAAAAGTACAAAGAATCAATACTGAATAAATAAATTATTTATTTTGATATAAACATCTGAATTGAATGTTTTTATTATGTAAAAGTGAAAAAATAGTATTAGCTTAACATATTGAGACATAGAGATAATATCTCTACATACACTGAATCCTACACTATATATATATAAATATTTCATCACCATTGTACCAAAGACATTTTCTACTTCAATAATATTTCTATTTATTCAAATCAAATGTATTTATACAAACAAATATTTAATTAAGTAATGTACGAGTGTATTCATAATAATTTCAGGTCGACTCAGCGAAACAAGATGTCCGCGTGTCTGACTCTTACCTGCCCGTAGCCATGCAGATCATCGCGCATCTTACTGACCAAATGTCTTTTGAAATGAAAGACGAGGTTCCTATAAAAACTACTACAACTCACAAACCACTGTATGTGAACTTCGATTATTTTTCTAACTTGAATGGATGGTTTACGCGCTATCGGCTTAGGTGATGGTTCCTTCTGCTTCATTCTTTTCTTTTTTCAGCTACTTCTGTAAAAATTCTAATGCAAATTCAAGCTTTGGGTAAATACAATCCTACAATTTTATACAATAGACTTCATGTCGCTTAGCTTTTTCAATCCTAATATGCTTAACTAACATATTTTAAGAGTGATCTTCGCCCGAAGCTTTGGACGATGCACTGCTTTAAGGTGTTTCTTAGCAAAATCTTGCCAAGTTGCACCCGTTCCACTTTGACACTCCACAACAGAGCGCTTTTTGACACTTCTTGCTTGCACAACCACTTTATAGTACTAGCTGCCATTCCAGGTATTTTCGAACCGTTATTACTTAGAGGTCTACAAGAGAAGAGCGTACCACTACTTTAAAGGCCCTAGCAAATATTCTGGTACCTACTGCGGGTGTCCATGGGCAGCTGTAGACACTTAACATTAAGTGACCTACCAGCTCGTTCGCCTCGGGTCCTATAAAAAGATATAAATTATATAAATAGCCATAACGCTGGAATAGTAAAACGTAACTTCATTAGAATATAGTGATGGTATAATCACTATCGAATTGATCGTTGTCTGAGTCTTGCATCGATTATCTCTTAACTCTTTAATAATCGTGACCTTTACTGAAATATGTACTTATAAAATGTCATGTTTCAGAGATATAACAACACCATTCCACAAACCTGGTCTGTATTCACCATCATCACCACCAAAACCTTCAGACCGTATTTCCCCTAACAAGAACTTCCCAAAAACCCAACAATTTGTTCTCCTCCCTATCGAGCAGCACCAATACAGCCTGATCAAACCTCAAGGCACCAAGCCAGATGGACCGCTTCTCGCAGCTCATAATGAAGAGGTGAATCCTATTGTGGATCCAGCACCAAATGACCCACATTTGTTGCCACCATATGATGATTTGAAGGTCTCCAGCCGTTCTGATGATTTTGATGAAGAGAACTTGCAGTATTTATCGGCGAATGTGAGGGAAATGATAAGAATGGCCAATGATCCAGATGATGATAGGATTGTAGACGTGTGGGAAGGTAAGATGCTTTATCTCGCTTTCTTCGTTTTACAACTAAGTAGACTTTCTACTAAAACAAACGTAGAAATATTTATTGCATTAATTATGTAACTAAAGTAGTTAATCCGTAATATCGGCTTTAACCCTACTTACTGTACTCCACGTAAGTGGCTTAGTGCCTTGATATACAGTATAATCATGTATTAAATCGGCCCCAATACACACTCCGAGGCTGATAACCTGTGTACATACACAATACATAAATATTTTATTTAAATTAGTGCAAGGCGACGGTTGCACTGTGGCTATTGGACCTAAACTATCATGTTACCGAGAATATGCTAATCATAACTAAATAGTTGAGCATAAAGTTGACACAAATTTTATGTAAATGTTAGTTAATAATTATTTAGAGTATTATTGTGTAAGATTATTACGTCAATAATTCAGTACTCACACATACACAGACACACACACACACACACATAAACTCACACACATACACAAACCCCATGTGGTTTCCTTATAATATATACATTCCTTATGTATATACTAATGTAGAAAAATGTATATATTTCTTATTTTGTTAACGTTACAACCTACTATAACCATAATTGTCTATTCTTTATTATTTATTATCTTTTGTCGATCCGAAGTAGTGGAGGCCTGATGACCTGTAACACTCTAACCTTTAGCAGGCATCAGTCTCACATAAACAATAACTATACCTCATAAGAAAAATGACAATTATTTACATACATACATTAATAAATAGTTGTAACTTATCATGTATGAAGTTTTGTGAGAAAATAAATAAAGATTATTATTATTATTTTATGCTCTGCTTTCAGGTCTCAGAGTGAATCCAGCGGAGCCTTCCTCTAAAGGCAAATTGTCAACGTCTAATTTGAGACTGTTACTGTTGTACGATCTACTGAGCAGAGACGCTAAACGTCAGAGATTGTCTGACTTCAGTGTAAGTACGAGTATATAGGTAATATTTATATTAATACTAAATTGAGTATGTAAGTAATTACTTACGTCAAAAATATTAACTAAAACTAGGGTCTTAATGAAAGAATTTGGTGTCGTGTTATTCCTATCTATATCATTTTAACGCGTATGATAGAGAGGAAAAAAATTAGATCTTGGGAAGATACAATAAAGTTTAAACATAAAAATTCAATTGTTTTATATGTTTTGTATATACACTTTAGTATCTGATTATTCCAAGATCACTATTTCAAAATCAAAGTCCATAACACTAGCTTACCATAACAAATAACATGCAAATTATTTTATTATATCTATTTTATTAGCTTGATAGTAGACAGCCTGTCTGAACAAATGTTCAGACCTGCTGTTGTTAAGAATTCCTAAGCTTTACAAGGACCAATTCAAGATATGTTTTTCACCATGATGTACGCAATTATATAAAAATGCGATTTGCTTTTAGCAAATTTCGATTGCAATAAATGCCACCTATGAAAGTTGTATGATTTTATGACCCGAAGTCATAGGGATGGAGGCACAAATAAATCATTCGTCTGTCTACACTAAACAATAAAACTTTTATTGGCTACACAAAAGGCGAATTTATATAAGTAGCAGTGAAACTAAATATACTTAGGTCATTTAGAAGCAGATAATATTTTCTTTATTTATGATCTATAAGTAATTGCTAGATTATTATTATTGTATTTTAATAGTCTCGATGCCTTTATTTATAATACCAACGATTGGCTCATTCAGTTAATGAAAGGAAAATTCTGTCTCAGTATAACAATTTTCTTCCAGACTTTTGTTTAAGTTTTTCTAAATTGAACTGACTACAATTGATAAGAATCAAGAGAAAGTCAATAAAATTCCAGTTTATTTTCCCCATAACGAGTTCTTTGACCTTCAGTGGCTGCCTCGCCAGGAAAACAAAGTAGTTAGGATGTAGGTGCTTTGTAGTTTTATTGAGAACGAAATTACATTGAGATTTGATACAAGTTAGTAAGTGTACAATGTACATTGTGAATAGGTAACTTATTCATGAATAGACTATATGACTCAAATACAGAAGACCGAAGTCAACTTTTCAAAATTGAGCCAATTTTCATTTTACAATATTTGTAAATATCGAAGAAAATATCACTTAATCACACATTGTATATCAATACATGAAAATTCTATCGATCAAAACTCATCATAATCATTCATTAGGAACGATCCCAGCACACTTTCTGTCTATGTGCATCTAACACTCGCCTGTACGGGAAAGAAAACATGGCGAGGAAAGCTCAAATCCAAAAACAATTGACGACATGTGTCAGAAGGCTGATCACCAACTTGCCTATTAAATAAGAATTACGAAAACCGTTTGCAATCTGAGGCCAAGTCCCATATAAGGCTATAGCGCGACTGGATATTATACATGGCATCATATTATATTTGTGTTTAAGTTGAAAATCTAAATTTTCCAGGGTTTCTCGCCTGAAGTTATGAAGTCTCTTGTGGAGTCATCTAGCGGTGGTGCGCGGGCACAACTCAGCATGGCTCTCTCCAAGATGGTAGAACGACACGACTGCGGCCATGATTACGCTAACAACAGGTCCAAAGAGATGGTCGCTGAGTTGGCGAAGGATGAATCCACTTTATCAACAGCTTTAAGATACTTACAGCCACTTGTTTATAAGCTTTAGATTTTCCAAATAGTTATACAACGTTATACTTTCTGTAGTAAACAGTGTTCTAATAAAAAAAACAGTTCTTATCTATGATTGTGGTATAACAACGCTAGTACTCAATCCATAAATTATCTTAGTTTCTGAAATTTTAGTATCAAAAGTAGTATCTGTTTAATTTATTAACACATGAGAAAAATAGCGTTATTTAACCGTCATATTTGACCTTATGTATACAGATAGTCTTGATACTTTAAACTTTCTCTAGATTTAAAAAAAAATGCCATATGTTATACGATAGAATAAGAAATGTCCCATTTTTGTCAATTATTTGAAACGCAATTTTTAACATAGTGATATTTAGTATTCATTGTAATACTTAGATGATAAACGCGACATGATTTGTTTAGTGGTCATATGTATATAATGAATGTATTTTGTAACAGTTTTACAAATAAATACAACTGAGTATGCTTAATAGTTTGAATATTTTATTGTAACACACAAATTCTTTTATTTTATACTAACTTTATCATTTGACACTTTTGGTCAACTGCAAATAATCTTGTTCAAGTCGGCAATATTAGTTTGAATAAAAAATAATAATATTATTTCAGAGGCATTAAGAATTTATATTTTTTTTTATGGATACGTTCTTTATTATTATTTTTTTATAGGTATAGTAGATGTTCAGCCTAAGACATTCCTTTTGTACCGTGATGTTTGCCTTCGTTGTAAGGGAAACTTTTAGCGCGTATAAAAAATATCCATTAGCGCATAGAAAAAAACAAAGTGGCTTTACATGGATTGTACTTGTAATTACTACGTCTTGGCCCCAGATGTTGGAATTCGTTTCGTGATAATTTGTTTTTTCTAATAGCCAAATAGGTATCCTTTCTGTGCCTGTCATATGCCATCGATACGTGGGTAACACTGAATGTTGAAAACTGGCCAGTTGGAAACATTGCTAATGAAAACTTTTTTTGCATTTCAATTTAAGAACTCTTTGGTAACCTAAAGTAGTCTATTGCAATTACCTGTCATTTGTTTTTGTGAGTTGGCAGCAAATCTAAAACTCTTGTTATACGTGAAATAGTATATTTCATTACAAGTGCGGAAAGCCTGTCATTGCAACGAGTTCCGACGAATGTCTACCCGAGCCGAGGCGCAGCCGAAGGTGAGGGTTGACAGTCGGGACAAGTTGCAATGACGGTTCCGCACGTGTACTGAACGACTATTTTTAATACAGTTGCGAAAAAATTATGCAATTTAATTAAACTATTTGCTTTTTTTCTATTCTCTCTACGGAATAAATTCGTTGCACGTAGATATGTAGCGACTTATATGTTTCCGGTAAATTGTTCTCCGAAGCATTTTATGCAATTATACTGCGTTCGGGTGGTATTCATTCAAATAAAATATCGTCGAAATTACTTATTTTGTGCAACAAATAACTCAACTCGAAAGAACATTTTTGGAAAATAGCGCCACCCGCAAAGAATATGAGCAAAGCTTGATTTTTCTTTTCTTCACCCATTCTGGGTAGGGAACTTGGCCCATACAGCCAATTCTTCAGTAGACTATTTTTTATTCATTGAGTCCAATCATTAAATCTGATATTTAAACAAATAGTAGCTTCTTTTTAAAATATTTGCATGAATCATAAAAACTTCTGTGATTTTTTTAGTAAAAACTTCATGGTTAGTTTTTTATTTTTAATATTTTTTTTATTGATATGAAATATAATAAACCTAACCTAACTTATTGAATCCAATTATTAGTAAACTTTTTAAAAATACGTATTTGCATATATTATAAAATTCTTTTTAATATTTTTTTAATTGATATGAAATGAAAAGAAACATAACCGAAGTTATTGAATCCAATTATTATAATATTTAGAAATCATATATCATAAAAACTTCTATGAATCTTTTTAATAAAACCTTCGTGGTTGGTTTTTTCTTTTTAATACACATTGTTTTGACAGTTGGCAAAGAAAACGCACGAGTGCGGGAATGGCAAAGAAAAAGCACGAGTGTGTAATAGCCCACTTTCCGAACGCTATACCTCCCCGCAATATGCCACTTTTTGAGCAACTGTATTAAAAATACATTTACGCAAAAAAACATTTGGTCAATTATTTATGATGACTTTCGTTGTGGGCTTATTTATCTGTTTCTAATTTTATTCTAAAACGTATCTACTTAGACAACGACAAAGTTACTTTGAAAAAATAGCATTTAGAAATAATAATTGTTATCCGTGTATATGTTTAGGATTAAAATATTGTTTACGAGCTAAATATGATTTATTTGATAGCCCGTGGCTATATTCGTGACATTTGTTAATAGGCCGGCTTTATTTTTTGTCATTTCATAAAAGGTCTAATGGAGTTGGATTCAGGGGATCACTGTCGGATTTAATTTTGGAGGCTTAAATATTTTTTCATGTACTATTTATTTCAGTAAGAAGTGAACGGTACTGGGAATTGATACATATTGAAGACTTTTGTACGTGTAAGCATTGTTTTTCATAGCTTTCGTCTTATAATAGTAATAATCTAATATATATATGTTCGTGATGTGAGCACTACGATGCATTCACTTCACCGTGTGACTAAGTATTGCACACATATGTTAAAATCCAATAATATACAGCCCGGATCCCGCTAGTGACAAAACGACTTCTAAATCTCTACCGAATTATAAAAGGGTCAATTACAGCCACTGTTTCCTTAATCACCTCTTTCTTCTAGGCGATAGACAGTCGCTTATGCAGACAGAGGATGTTTTAGCGCAGAGGAATCGGTTACCCGAGCGAACACAATTCCTCGGTGCAGTGAGGTCGCCTATGTGATGTCTGCAAATTGCAAACTTTTGAGCTACAGAAGCTAGGCTGGCTTATTAAGCCTGGCTAATTAGGCAGGACTTTACGCATAAACCAAATGACCGTCTAAAAGAGGATTTTAATTTGAGTCCGTACAGCTACAACTACAATACTATAGTCCGGACTCGAGCACATGGCCTTGGTTTAATCGTTAATATCTACGCGCCCTTCCCTTAACAGAACCGAGTGCATAGATGAGCATGACTCCATAAGCGATGTGATAGTCGTCGCCTTTATTGAGGAGATTAAATTGACCGACTCCCACATTCAGCACCATTGTAGTGGGTATATCACAGTTCACCATTTAAAAAAGTGTTGAAAGCTGGCATTGTAGACTGCTCAAACCATACCTATTATTAAACATAAGGTTAAAAGGAAAAATCAGAGCTTTCTTGTTGTATTTCGAGCAGCTTAATATGATTTTTGTATCGCAGAAGATGCCAAAATTGCGAATAATACATGTTCAATTGAAGATGTCAGTGCCATTTCAAGTTATTATATTTATCAACCTTATCAAAGGCAATTTTATGAGAGAAAAGATAAAAAAATTCAATTTACGTTCACACTGGGGTGGAAATCGTTTGAATTCGTCAAGACTTTGATGTCGAATGTAAGCAGGAAAATGGCTTTCCTTTCCCGACTTTGGATTGCTCTCAATTCAAAGTTTAACCTTCAAGAGAAAACTGAAAAATAATTTAAGTTAACATACTAAAACCACAGCGAAATTACGATTTTAAGAGTGTAGACTTTGAGTATACTTTTGTTTTTACAACATTTCAGTCTTGTCAAACAAATTCTCCTAATATTTGTTTTTAGAAAAAAAACTCTAATAACAAAGGATATTTAGTTAAAAATGAAGTGCACTTGTCCCCACATTAGGATAACTTGTGTCGTTGGCAGCGAATCTCTTCCATTTGAGAAGTTAACGATACTATATAACACTGTCATGTTATAATTAAACTATTTGGACAGGTTGAGAAGATGTTTAAGTTTTGCGTTGATGTCATCGGTGTTTTTTTCCAAAAAAGTCATCGACATAATGCCATGTACACGATATAATAATAACCCCTAGAAGTTATGTTTTATTTTCAAATTTATAAGGTGATTAGCGAGAAGTCGTGTAGGGTACGCTCAATTTTCAACATTAAAGACGTTGTCGCTTATCCCAACACCGATATGCAGTAAGATAATATTAACTAGCATAATGCAGTATATACTATCTTGATTGTATGTAAATCAGAAGGCTTTGTAAGGTGGTTTGATTTGATAGGACAAATATTGTAGATTTGTAATTATTAAGAAATCTACATCGACCAATTAATAACTGTCTTATCTATACACCTACTGTAAAAACGTTATATGTTTGCAAACGATATTCAATAGGCGCGTCCACACAGAGCGAGCAGCGAGAGCTCGGTTAGTATAGACACGGTAATATTATGTATACAGTATTGTAACTGGCCCGTGTCCTTGAAATAAGTACCTACAGCAGCACAGTACGTTAGCATGCGATAGGGCTGTCCACCTACAGCGTTTTATATATGAAATATTAATATGATAATATAAAATACTTCGTGAATTGAATAGAAAGTGTTCAATAAAAATACAAGACTTTTTAAATGGTAGATTTAATTAAAAAATCATGTTTATTTTTATCTATGTTTGATTATAACAAATAATATACCGACATAATTACCTATTATTATTAGGTTGTATATGTATATTATGTTATTAAAGGAATATCTTTTACTTGGTTATAGATACCTGAAGCCACTTTACAATTTATATGTTTAGTTTTAAATGAAGTTCGGAATATTTACTCCATCGCGCGGTTACTGACTAAAAACCAACACACCGTCCGGTCGTCACTGCGGCACGTCCGCGACTGTAGCATGCCGAGCGCATGCCGAGATCCGAGCGAGTAGGTATAGCTCGCGCGTCGTCTGTTTGTATGAAGTTACAATACTGTATACATAATATTACCGTGGTATAGATGTGCCATGATGGGCTAGCGCGCGAGCTGCCGCGACAGAGCGCCCGAAAGCACTAGACATCGAGCTTTTTGTTTGCTCAAAGGCGACTCACATGTTTGTCGCGCGTTCTCGGGAGGCTGTTTCAAAAGCCTCGCGTGGATTCTCGGTCTGTGTGGACGCACCTTTTCAATGACAATTTGAGGTTCTTATTTTATTAAAAAGGTTTACACTTTTCAAACTCTTTAACAAGTATAAAAACTGTTACTTAGCGACGAGAAAAAATCCATTATTGAGTATTTCTTTATTTACAATTATTAAAATTCCTTAATTATTAAATATTAGTAATATTATGGCACAGTCCTAATGTAAAAATGATGTACATCTTTTTACCAATCACAAACTGAAACACATATTGTAAATTTTAACGTGATAATCATAAAGCTATTAACTAAATATATGAAATATCTTTAAACAGTATGTAGTCAATAAAAATACTTAGATTATAATTTAAACAAAGCCCCATTTAGATATAGGTGATTTCATAGTATTTCGTTTACATCTACAGTTTTTTTATTATATAGTCATATATAATATGTTATAAAACATGCAGTAAAGTCGAAAGTATGACCTGCATTCCAATTCTAATTTAAATTTAGATAATTAACTATTTCTTATAAATCAGTAATAAATATTTAATAAAGCGACATCTGTCTTGGGTTTCAAATTGAGAGTATGAAACGTAGTTATCTAAAAGTATGTTTTTCTACTTTATCAATTATGTTATATGAATTGTCCAATTACATATATATAGAGAATTAGGGTTTTTGAGTTGCAGGAGGATCCATGATCCCACTGAATCGATGCTATTTAATATTACAGATTTAGTATTTTAATTAATATTACGTAGTATCTAAAAAAATATCTAACTAGTTTGCGCAGGTCTCCTCTGGAATATCGCCACAAACCCGCCATAAATTAACTGAATCAAACTGGACATCAGCTCCAAAACGAATGTAAATGGCCCTTGCCGTGGCCTAACATCTTCATCACCTTCTATATCATCGAAACCAAAATCATCATCATCATCTTTAGTACCATTATTACTATCAAATTCTAACTTACCAAGGGGCAAGTAATTAGAATATAGCGTAAATTTCTCTGGTTTTCTCTCGGTTTTCTTTACGTCTTCCGATAATTCTTCAACGTCTTTTTCTCCTATATCGTTATTCACAGGCGGAAAAGATTTCGCGTTTTGAGTTTCTAAGATTTCTATTTTGTCCCAGTTGTGTTTTGTTGTCGTTTCTGGAGCGGCTGTAGTGCGATTGTAACCGAGAAATCTGGAAATATTTTGTTTATTTATTGTATTTAAAGATAATAACATAAGTATATAAGTACACAAACACACTATGTTGGAAATCTCGTGACAAATGTGTAGCAGACATTATTATTATATATTATTATGTATATTGTGTATTTCATTGATTATTTAAGGAAGTTGGGCAATTTGGGTCCTAAGACGAACTGTTACAGGAGATGACAAGATCTTTCGAGAAAAGACTACTTCTAGCCAATTTAAATCAAAACTCATTTCATCGTATTAATAACTAACTTTTAAATTTTGAAATTTAAAAAGAAATGGAAAGAATAAAAATAAGTTATATCCACGATCATAACGAACATATTTACCATAATGTTAAAATAACTTAAAGTTTTATTTCATCATATACCTGTAAATTGGTGATGTGATCCTCTCAGCAATATTATTCGCGATCTGATGGTAGACGTCCACACCTGGTGCTGCTTCCTTTGTGTAAACGCTAACCACTGAGTCTTCCTCAGGCAGACTGCGGAGGTGGCCTTGATGTATCTTTAAAATAAATATTCTGGATATTATAACTGCTTGATTGTTTCCACATGCATTTCGGTAAATAAGTGTTTTGTTTTTTTTTATCAAAAGATATATCGAAAAAAAAATTAAATCATTTGTGTATTTTTATTTTTTTCTTCTTTATTCTTTACTTTTATTCGTAAGTAGATAATTATAACATTTATTTCCCAGATACAAGACTATTATAGTATTAAACATTAAAAAATGATTAAACAGAACATTAAAACATATTTAATGCTGACAGCATTTCCTGGTATTGCAATATATATTAGTTGAAGATAAAAAGATAATAATAAGTCCTATGTAGATATGCATAATATATCTGACACTACAAATCTTATTCATCGAGTTGACAAGGATTCTCACAATAAACAATTTAATATGAATGCAAATTCAACAATAATATCATCGCGTCACAAACGTGCTTCAGTCGTCCACATTCAGATTACCGGATAGCTGATCATCTAGTTCGCGGCTTATCAGCTCGGAGAGTTCACTACAGGATGAATTTGGCCCATTATTTTAAATATGGTATTCATACAAAAAGTACGAATTTAAACTGCCAAATAGTAAAATTACAGTAAAATGACGTAATTTGGTTATACTATTAAATTTATTATTTATTATCTGGTAAGACTTTCCAATTTAGCTGCCAGAATTAAAAAAGGGCGTTTTTAGGCTCGTCTTAGCAAAACTATAATATTAAATAATTAGCTTTACTAGCGGGTTTAACATTCCCTGGATCAAATACGCTCAGTTAGTCAAAATCTTTTAATAATAATTGATATTCTTGGCTGACAGTAATTCTTTGTTTATTTAAGTTGCAATCCAAATTGATTTTGTCTCGGTGGTTACGTTGAAAAAGTAAGGTATGATTTAATGTATCTATAATACTAACAAACAATGATCAATAAGTGATAATAGTGCTATAAAACTATCATGTCAGTGTCGTGCCCTCCGGCGTTACGTGACTTGCGTACTACCGTGCGGCATTGGGATCAAGGAGCATGTCCCATCTGCATTTTAATTGCTCTTTGACCACCACCATGTCGGGTCCTTTGACGTCTTCATACCAAAATTGTGATGAACAACTATGTGGCTTTTGTCTGAGATTTTAAACCAATAACTTAAAATATATATTGAACTTGATTCAGACTTCTATAACACAATCGCTTATTTGGAGTGACACGAAATAAGCAGCATTTCTTGTGATAAATAAATCTATAAATATAATCTTGTACTATATTAATAATTATCTTTACTATAGAAGCACTCAGGAATTTAAGGCATAATGATAGACGTATAGTATAAAATGTAGAGTCATAAAACCCTTCTAATATAGGAAGTCAGATTTCCATCTATTTGTATCCAGATTTCCATCGATTTATTGATCAATTAGCACTGTCAACCAACAGGTTGGACTTAACAAACAAGTAGAGTTTAATATATCATTCCCCGGGTAATTTGTATGTTACTTTGCAAAACGAAACCGGCCCAATAATGACAACATAGTTATATATATAAAAGTACTTAATATTATAGATGTGATAAACTGATATAGATTAACAGCATAGATGTGATAAATAACGTTTTATAATTAAAACCAAAGGCACATAAATATTGGCGAAATTTAAGTTTTGTTGAGTAATTTTATGAACACTCTTTATTCATTATAATACTGATGAGGAAAATAATAGGGGGAGTGGGCGTCAAACGACCATTTAATTAACTTATGAGTTCAAACAATCGTCAAAGAGAATTTTCGGGGTACAAGATTCCACTTTTCGGTTAAGATTAAGTATAATTTGATTATATTTAATTAATAACCGACATAACTAGATGCTCATCTTTTTTCTTGCTACATATTTTAGCAGTGTAAAATAATCTTAAATATTTGTAGATTACTTCCAACTTAAGACCTTTATTTCTGACAAATCGAGTTTAAGTTCTGATGGATTGAGTTCTTTAGTTTAAACCGTTTTATTTTTCATGTAAAATTCTTTGTGAAATTAATTAAACTATTAATTAAATAAACGACACGTCAGAAAAAGCTACATTAATTAATTATATTTTTACAATCTTTATTTTCTCATGTTTTGTGTTATTGTGATGTAAATAACAAATTATCATAGACGGAGTTGCCATATTGCGTGCGTAGTTTTCAACTATTCAATTTAGACATTTTTAAATTCGAAAAGGGTCATATTGACGGCCAAATAAGATTGAGAGAAAGCAATTTTTATTGAATAATAAAAACTTTCGAACTAATCTATGCATATTAAATAAAAGTAATAAATAATTCATAAAAGGCTTCTTAATATATTAAGATTTCCAATAGGAATGTACAATTGCTATAAAATTGATATATTGAATAGGTCTACAAATATCGCGGCCATCATCAAACCATTGAAATTTATGTCTCGCATTTATGGGATTTATTTAAAAATTAAGAAAACTGTTTATTTATATTTTTGAAGTTCCTTTCCTAATGTGGCGCGTTTTGGAAAAATGATGGGAGTAAATTTTTACAAGCAATCATCACAAAAAAACCACACCCTCAAGTTAGCTATAGTCAACATTTTAGTTTTTATATTGTTAGTGTCATTTTTCTTCTAATATAAATTATTATAATTTTTGTATCTATGGATGATGTGTCTAATAATAGTAGAATTTCATGCATTTATTGTTAGGACCTGGATTCGATTCCAGAGGGAAAATGTTTTGGTATGCAGAATTCGTATTTAAAATTAATAATGAAATATACGACAATATTTGTTGGTACCATTCCTCAATGTACCTCGTCAAGCTCTTACGGGACTTAAAAAAGACAATTAGAAGGTTAGAATAAATTTAACGCGACTTAAATAGTTGTGACCGCTTAAAAGCCAATTTTAAACTGGCTTAGAAGGGACAATTCGGAATCAATAAAAGTACCAATTTTCACTTCAATAAATAAATAAATTTAATTATATTAATTACATTACAGTACATATACACTTACATTAATAATCAATTTATACACGTTATTTATTGTTTATAATTGTATATATTACCGGAAAGAAATAATAAAAGCGAATGCTACTATTTAATTTTTTAGTTAAGTTTATTGTATATACTTTAGAGTTTTGTATGCAATTAAATTTTTAAGTATTTAACATATCAAACATCAAATTTGCATAAAAGTAATCCCATACGCCTATTGTTGAACTTTTAACTTCTCCTGCAAGTGGGTGATCAGCTTTCTGTGGCTTTCCAAACCGGAAATTTTTTTGGTTCTGCATTAACCGAAATAATTTTTTGTACATAATATAATTAAGAAAAATATTTAATATTTAACTAACAAGGATAAATATTTAATATTTAACATCAATTGATGTTTCTTTGTTTTGTTTTTCTTTATCTCACATCTTTATTTACCCACCTACATACAACGCGGAAGGATTTAATTTAGTTTAACCATACCATATTAAGCAATTTCAGCAAACAGTGAGCTAAATTTAAACAATTTTTTCTGAAACCTTTAATAATATTAATAATCTTAATTTGTTTTACTTTAATTCTACTTATATATCTTTAAAATATATAAGTTTAAAACTATAATCTAACTTATTATACTGCTGTTTAAATTATACTTATATTCCCGAGTAGAATATATCCTAAATTAATAGTTATTCAAGACAATTCAAATTAATAATAAAACAATTTTTCTAATAACGATAAGACGGGAAAAAGTTTTGGGTATAGATTTTTTAATATTTAAAAAACCTATACCCAAAACCTGCAAAAAAATGCAATGGTTCATAACGTCTTGCAATGTCATTGACCGAAATAACCATTCATAGATACAACAAAATGAATCTTTTTAATCAATGATTTAACAATTAGCATTATTCATGTGACTGTGTTTTAGACAAAGAGATAAATAAAGATATGCGAACAGTTTGAGGAATAGAAAATATATCATTAAAGTAAAATTTAGGGTTCAACTTCAAAAGAAGACTGAAAATTATGGAATTTAAAACACAAAGTCAATAGTTGTATATTAATTAACATTATAATTATGAAGCTGTTATTTTTTACAACTTATTTTAATCAATCACGAATTAAAAAAACATTTTACGGCATTTTTAAATTTTTCGTGAAGTTTTGGTCCATTTGTACAAAAGATGGCGCCACCGTCACGTGCAAGATTTATAATTCATTTATTTTATGACATTCAAATTGTTTGTCTCAAATAATGTTGAACTCACCAGTAAGCAAAAGACGACGAACCCGAATTTATCCATGCTTAAATAATTTGCGTATGTTCTTGAATCGTTTACTTCGCTTGAGCCTCCAAAACCGAAAGAGGCGAGCTGCGCTTACGCACATCGATACACTAGTGATTTAGCTGAACGCTCTATAGATTATTTTGGCCATGATGAGAAGGAAAATGAGATTTTACGTGAAGAAAATTAAACAATGGGTTGGAAATAATATAGCAAAATGTTGCATTCAAAGGTTTGTTACCTTAGTCAATATCACAATACCTATTTCATTACATCGTAAATGTTATATTAACTACCTTAAAATGAATAAGTATTTTCATGAATTAATTTTTTTATAATTCTTTTATTTTTTTCATTAGAAATATGGAACTGTAAAATCACAGGTTTTGGTTTGATTTTTGATGATTTGAGATATTGGTATGCCTAATTTTTATATATCCTATGTTTGGCAATAAATAAAAGAGTAATAGGTAATTATAATTATTTATTTCCACTTCTTGTTTGTAATCTTTCGATAATGTATGTATGTAAGTTATTACACACGCCTACATAATATTAATTACTTAAATAATACAATAATCAATTTAATTAGATTTATTAAAAAAATTAAATAAATCATCACGTAAATTAATTTTAAAATAAATGGTAAAACGTTTTTGCTATTTTAATAAGCTCCATCTAGTAACGTTAGTGGTAAAATGTTAGTTAACACAATTGCTGTCTTCCGCGCTGCACCCGTGGGTGGCGCCGGGAGCCCCGTTACGCCCGTGGGCTTGCGGGGGGTATCAGTTTCGCGCCCCGCTCAAGGGCGGGGTGGTCGTTGTGGCGGGCCTGGAGCGGCCCTGGGTCTTTTAGTTGCTATGTAGCGTCTTGGCTGCAATGTTGTTGTGTGTCAGCGGGGGTGGAGAATGCGTAGGTACTTCTTTAGGAATCGGAGTCCTCCTCGCGCACTAGCTCGCGCGGGAAGGATCGGCGGTGGTCGGGAGGCCTGGTGTGGAGCGGGGCGAGATTCTGGAGGTGCTGGAAGCCGGAGGCGTCCGCACGCTCGAACATGCGTCTCGCCAGCGCGCTGATAAAGTCATCCAGGCTCTCCTGTTTGAGGTCACGTTGAATGGTGGTATTCCTTACGTAGCGCGGCGCGTTGACTATACGCCGCAGTGTGGTACTCTGCACGGCCCGCAACCGACGTCGGTGCGTCTCGGCCGCAAGCGCATACCACGCGGGCGCCGCGTACGTAAGGTGCGGTCTGAGGTATTGCTTGTAGAGCGCCAGTTTGCGCTTTATAGGCAGCGACGACTGGAGCACAGGGCGTAGTTTCACGGCAACCGCCTTTGCGCGGCCCGTGGCTGCAGCGATGTGGTGGCGCATTGTGAGGCCTCGGTCCAATGTGACGCCTAGGTAGGTTGCTTTGGGGCGCCACTGGATCTCGACCCCTTGTAGCTGGAGCGGTGGCGGGAGGTGTCGCCGGCCAAAGACTATGGCCTGGGTCTTGGCGGCATTTGCGGTCAGGCGCCGCTCAGCCAACCAGGCGGGAAGGGCATCCAGCGACCTCTGCAGCTTGACGCCTGCGTAGCGCGCGTTGAATGCCGTTGCGATGTAGGCGGTGTCGTCCGCAAACAATGACACCGCACACCCCGCAGCGACTGGAACATCATCGGTATAAATAGAGTACAGGCTCGGTGACAAGCAGCTGCCCTGCGGGACCCCCGCGGTGATCGGCCGGCAGCTCGACTTCACCCCCTCGACGGAGACGTGGAACCGCCGGTCGAGAAGGAAGGAGCGGATGATAGCCACCACGCGCCGCGGGATGTCGGAAGCGAGGAGCCTGTGCACAAGTCCCGCGTGCCAGACCCGGTCAAAGGCTTTCTCCATGTCGAGAAATACTGCAGCCGCCGCCTCTTTCTTGTTAAGAGCGGCGGTGATGTCGTGCAGTACTCTCGACAGCTGGAGGGTGGTGGAATGTTCACTTCGGAATCCAAACTGTTCGGGCCTCGGAGTAAAGTGTCGCCTGATTGTCGGCAGCAACATGGCCTCGAACAGCTTGGATTGCGTGGCGAGTAATGAGATAGGGCGATAACTCGCCGGGTCGAAGACGCTTTTGCCCTTTTTGGGCAACATGATAACTTTTGCCTCCTTCCAGGCTTCGGGGAAGTGTGCGGTCCGGAGGATCGCATTGAAGAGACGCATAAGCGTCACCACCGCACGGTGGGGCAGGTGACGCAGTGCTGCGTTTGTGATACCGTCTGGGCCGGGGGCCTTCCTGAGCTTGAGCCGCGCTGCTTGTTTCTTGACGGCGCTCGGCGAGAAGAACAGCACCTCTTCGTCTGCCGGTGGAGGGGCGCCCAGCTGCTCGGCGACGGCGGTCTCGACCTCTAGCGCACGGGCTGGGTCCTCCGCAGGGTTAGGGGAGAACTGGTGTTGAAGGTGGTCCGCGAACAGCTCGGCGCGGCCCTCGGCGTCGTAGCGCAGTGTGCCGTCTGGGTGTCGCAAGGGGCGGATGGGGTCGGCTGTGCCACTGAGACGCCTGCAAAGGCGGTGCAGCCGTACCCAATCCGTGCTGGCCTCATCAAGGCCGCGGTCCCACGACTCGGAGGCGTGGTCGTTGAGTGCAGCCTTGACCCGATCGGCGAAGGCGTGCAGTTCTGCACGCATGCGCGGACAGCGGGTCTGTTGCCAGCGTCGACGTAGGGCGCGTTTGCGGCGGATGAGCGCCAGCAAACGGGGCGGCAACTGTTTGTACGTGGCTGGTAGAGGACGCTCGGTGGTAGCTGCGTCCAATGCACTCTGTAACAGTGTGGTAAAGGATGCAGCAAGTTCGTTAATAGCCGCTGGGGTGACGGGTGGGCGCGGCTGGGGTGCGTCATTTAGGGCTCGCTCGAAGACCCTCCAGTCAATGCACTTCCGGCGAAGCGGTGTATGAAGTATCATGTTCGGTGAGGAGTTCACCAGAGTGACAACCACGGGAAGGTGATCGGACCGGAACTCGTCGACGATCACATCCTGCGTCATCTGGCACGTCAGTCCCTGGTGGACCACGATGTCAATGGTGTCCTCTCTGTGGCTGGCTTGATCGGGGTAGTGTGTCGGCACGTCTGGGCCGGACACTGAAAAGTCCAGCGTCTCGGCGTCGTGCAGCAGGCGCCTACCCCTCGGGTTTGAAGTTCTCGAGTTCCACGCCGGGTGCTTCGCGTTCCAATCCCCAGCTATGACGCAGGGATGGGCGGCAGCGAGGAGCTCTTGGAGATCTGTTGTGGTATACCGATTGTTGGGTGGCGCGTAGACCGCGAAGAATCCAGTGGGGCGACCTGCGAGTTGTAGCTCCACGCCGAGGGCATCGCATTCGGTTACCACCACATCTGGCAGCAATCTGTGTGGTATCCGGCGTCTCACCATGACCGCCAAACCACGGTAGGCGTAACCACGGGCGTCGACACGGTGCTGGCGGTAGACTTCGTAACCCGGCATGCGGAGTCTAGCTGTGGCGGCTAGGTGCGTCTCGCTGACCAGGGCGATGTCGATGTCCTGTGAGCTGAGTACATGTTTTAGATATGTGACCTTACCCGCGAGGCCACGCGCATTCCAGTGTAGGAGCCGGAGGCCCCCCATCATCGTCGACTGCGGCCTCGGGTTGGGCCCTTGAAGGCCGATGCCGCTCTCCTGAAGAGCGCGGCTGGGTTGTCCCCGGCTTGTACAGCCTGGAGAATATTGGCGATCGCCGACAGCGCCTCCTCCATTTGTGGCCGGCGCGCGCGGGACCTGGTGCGCGAGCGCGAAGATGGTGCTGTGCGAGGTGGTGCAGTGGCAGCGCGTTCATGAGCTGGTGTAGGTGTAGTAGCTGCGGTGGCGGCGCGGTTGGCGACGTCGGTGGTGACTGCATGGAGCGCGGCAGCGCGGCTTGCCTCCTGAGCGGCAAGCGAGGGTGGAGCACGACCTCGTCTGCGGCCACCACGTCTTGTGCGGTGCCGCACGGTGATGAAGTCGTCCGCTTCGCCTGTAGGGGCGACGCCAGACGTCGAAGGAGCGGCCGCTGATGTCGCACTCGCGGTCTGCTGAGAAGTTTCTTTTTGTGGTTGCTCGTGGCGTTGGCGCAAGGGGCGAGAGGGCGCAGTTCGGGCAAATGTGCCCGCGCGCCGGTTTTGTTCCTCCTCCTTGCGGACCGGGCACGACGAATGGCAGGCGGGGTGTGGGCCCCCGCAGTTGGCGCAAGTCGCCGGCACGTCCCTCGGTCTCGTGCAGTCCGCCGCGCGATGCTCCCCTGCGCAACGAACGCACGCCATTCGTCGATGACAATTAACCGAAGAGTGCCTAAACGATTGGCAACGATGACACTGTGCAGGGCCCTGCTTCCCGCGCCAGGCTTCAATCGTTACCCCTGTCATGTAAAGCAGCTCGGTTATACTGTAAATGGCAGGGGTGATGTCAGGTGTTCGCCGCAGGACGGCGAGAAAAATGCACCCTGGTCGACCTTTTCTGGCACGAATTGGGCGTATGTACTCAGGCTCGTATCCAAGGGCTCGTAGCGCCTGGGCCAGTTCCTCGGGGTCGGTGGTGACTGGTATTCCCCGGATCGCCACCTTGAGGTCCTGCTCCGCTGGAAGAGAGTATGAGAACCAAGAGACCCGGCGGTCCTCCTTCTCCAGGTCTGTGAGGTAGCGCTGGACCACCCGGTACTCGTCAGCTGTTTCGGGAGATATACGGTAGCCCTTACCGTATGCCCTGGTGTTGGCGGAACGTCCAAGCAGTTGGCTGATCCTCCCCAAATGATGTACATAATTGGGGAGAAACTCGATCACAATGGGCGGATATGATGGCTTCTTCGGGGCCACAGGGGCCCTGGGGGGCTGTGCGTGGACCGTAGGTGCGGTCACCATCGCTGCGTATGAGGAGGGCGCCACCAGCGCAGGGGCGGCGTCGTCGTCAGCAGGAGCAACGGGAGCAGCAGGTCCAGGTGAGGCACCGGTGGCACCAGGGGGTGCGTTGGCGTTCCCCGCCCTGCCAGCCAAAGGGGCGGCGGGTGGCGGAACAGTTAAAGGTGGCGGCTGGACTGGAGGTCCCAGGTCAAGGCGGCGACCTGGCGCCAGCCGAGGGTCCCCAGTGGAACCTGGAGTAGCTGCTGTGGGTGCCACAGCACATGGGCGCTTTGCCACAGACTCACCTTCCGAGCCGGGGTCAACGGCTGAAAACGGGCGGCGTACAGGGGTGGCAGGGGTGCGCGCTGGGAAGCGACACTCGTCGCGAATCAGCGCCAACTCCCGCTGCTCGGCTTCGGTGAGCGGCGACTCTAATATACCGCTGTTGCGTAGCGCTTCTTCACGCGATTTTGCGTACCGGGCCATAGCGCGCAGCATCCCGCGCGACGCGAACGAGCATGCGGCTGACTGAGCCAAAAAGATCAAGTCTGACTCGAATGCCGTCCGCGGCGAAGACGCGGCACTAGTACCCGGGTCGCGATCGAGCATTCGCAACAGTTCGTCAATACCAGAACACTCACTATTTGTTACGGACGCGCGGCGTTGGCACACGGCCCGCGTCTCGGTGACATGCGGCGATGTCTCGGAATGTACAAATGACGTCACAGTAGACACAATTTGTTGCGGGGCCCGCGGGGCGGGCGGGTCGGATTGTATGACGCTATCGGTGGCGCGAGGCGATGACTCAACGCTCAGGAATGCGGTCTCGGCCGGCGTAACGTCGGTGGCACGCCGCGATATCGCCGCTCCGTTTGATGACGTCACGGCCGACGTAGCGACGGAAACTTGCGGGGTGCGGTGAGGGAGGGCTATGCGTACCGTTTTCTTAGTCCTAGCCGCTGGAGTTAGGTCACGTTTTTGATGCGACGGATGACGGTCCCTGGGGACTTCTAGGGATCGGCTGCGGCTCGTCTGCTGCGAAGCTGGCTCCGCAAAGCTGTACAAGCTTGACGCAGCTTGCTGCTTCGCTGCGGGCGAGCTGTGCGTTGTGTCGCGCACTTGGAATGATGGTCCGGCTGTGGCGGCGGCTGCCTCAGCATCCGCAGGTGGCCTCGCTCGACTGGCATAGGAGCGTGGGCGCTGCGGGCGGGGCGGCTGCTTATCATCGCCGATCTGCGGAGTGCGCTTCATGTTATAAAAATAAAAATAACTTAACTGAAGCCAGGAGGCTGTCACGCACGACCCGAAACTACCGGTACATTGCGCGCTCCACCGCTTTTCCCGAATCCCAAAGGGTTACAGGATAGGCGGCGAGCGGGCGTCACCAAATAGTAGCTTCAGCTGGTTTGTGACTGCACCTCAGGGCAACTATTACGTGCTTTTCAATAAAAGCCGCGATAGTTAATAAAAATAAAATCGGGTCCGAATGCGCGCAATCGACACGTGCGTTGCGTTAGACAGCCGGACGGCGACCTCAAATGTTAGTTGTAAGTGTCACTTTATGCATTCATATATTAACAATAGAGATCTCTAAAGTAAGTATTAAGTATAAAAAAGTAATTTATACAATTGAAGTAATATAATATATCAGACTTCTTGAAATAAAGAGTAAGAAAACCGTTTAATATTTGATTTGGATTTTACTGCTGTTTTCATATAGTTTCTACTAGAGGGCATGGCCCAACAGACTGCATATATTGATATACTTGCATTGACGTTTCTATGGCAACAGCTGCTTACAACTTTTATTTATTAATATATTTTCCTTGCAAGTGTTACAAAAATAAAATATATATAGAATGTCACAAAAAGGCAGTGAATCATCTAATGTAATATTATGTGAACGATTTAACAAACATTTACGCGTTTCACAACCAATGAAATGCGATAAAGTTGTACATAGACCAAACATTGTGAAAAAGGTTGTTTTATCAAAACAAATCAATCCAGCATCTAAACATAGAAAAAGTAGATCAACAGGTGTCATTTCCAACACCAAAACAAATGTAAAAACCTTCAAAAGTACAAAATCTGACTGCATGTTCCATGTGTCTCAAGCAAATTTTGATTATTGCAAGAAATGTGGTGACTGCAAAGGAATAGCAGATAGAGTTGAAAAATCTGATAATCTTTGCAATAGAACCGTTCATGCTAAAAAGACTAAACATGACGGACAGACCGGTGTTCACCAACATTACTTAAATAAGAACTTTCATCAATCCACAGAATCTATAACCAACTGTACACCCAAAAAGGTGTCATTAGATACAATAAAGGAACAGTCTGAAAGTAATAACTCATCCAATGATATATTCAGAATTTATGACGATTGTTCAACAGAAGAAATTGGTTTCTTCAACACAGATGACCAACATAACATAGATATCTTAAAAAACTTTAGAAATACAAACTTTTTTGAATGCCATTCGGCAAAATCAAGAATACATAGTATTGCCAATAAAGAAAAACATAAGTGTATTTATAGATTTTATTTAAATGAAAGATTGTTCCCTGTTCCTTTTAATGCAGATTTTAATGAGAACATAAGATGTATGGAGTGCAATTTGCCATTAAAAGATGAAAACGATCTGGCTACAAATGGGATGATTCAGGCTAAAGTAAAACTTAATAATGAGGTACAGGACATGATTTTGATGTTGCCAATTAAAGAACATTTAATTATTAAAGAAAGAAAAATGATAAAAAGTAAGGAGGATAAAGACTCTGTCTATTTTGGAATAATAAAGCTGGATTTAAACGGTGATTCAATGTTTAATAGAACACTTCCAGGTGATTCTCTAGCCTTAAAATACCAGAAAGGTTACAGGCAGTATGCAGATCACCTTAACTATGACTATACAAACAATAATAATGATGAAGTTGTTATAATATAAAAGTTATTTTATTCATCAAAAATGTGAATCTTATTTAAATTATGGTTTAACTATATATGCTCTTGAAACAAAAAATCTTTTATTAATATTTTTTACATACACACTATTCTCTTCTTAATTTTGACTAAAGATAATTTTAACTTGGAGGATTTTTTTATGAAAATTGGACACACTTAATACATTGTATATGCTCTTAAGAATACATAATAATATAATATATAATGAACCAAGCCTGAATTGCCTTTGTTGAAAGGTATGCTAGTGGGCACACCCTACATGTGCTACACCAGCTGCCTTTTAAGGTGTTTCTGAACTTCTTCAAACATAAAGTACAAAGTGTTAAAAGGAATGAAACAAGGCAATGTGAATGTCCCTAGTTGATGGTTTAAAAAAAACATTAACTCTCGGTTATTAGTTAAAGCTAAGTACGTACTACCGATTACGGAATTATAAATTAACAATTGTTGTATGATTTCTGTTGCTACGTCATTCTAATTGAGATCTAAAACTCTATCATTAGGACATATTTTAAGAAGACTTCTATTTGTATACCTACCTACAAAATATTACAAACTTGAAAATTCTTAGTGGCCGACCTTATAAACCAGAAACATTTAGCAATATGAACCATAATATTTGTTTAAGTTGAAATTGAAGGTCGTATGAAAGTGGTGAAATATTTCACGCGTTGGTGAAGGGATGGTAATAATGTTAAAGTTGCATCCAAAACAAACTTGTTTGTGATTTACATACGCAATAAAAAAATATATATGACAGTGAAAAGCGCGCGAAATCAGTTGTTTGCGAGAGAGCGTCAAGTTCGCACTCGTTGATAAAAATGATTTTTAGTGAAAGAAAAATGTTTTTATTTTTATTTTGTATTATAAGTTCAGTGATCGCAGAAAATTCATTGCGTAAGTATTTTTAACTTGCCCAAATTATAAAAAAAAAGATTTCAAAAAATATATTATCTAGTAGTTAAATTCTATATATATTAATATTTCCATTATCTTTATTGGCACGCCAAGCCAGATTAGATGAGCTTTAAACTGCATACTATGCCGTAGTTTATATAACAAAAATTTAATTAAATCACTATGTCGGTTTTAGGGTTGATTATTATTAATTTATTCCTAGTTAGTCAAAACAAATTAACATTTTTATAATATTTTACGTGAAAAAATTCGTTAAAAAACTTGTACTAGCTATCCTGTGCTTTCCTGCGTATATTTGGTCGTCGTATTAATTAGATATAGAGATAAATTGACTATCGAACTCAAAAGTAATCATTAAATGATAATCCATAGATATTTATTGTTTTAATTTGGATCCTCATATTTATTCATTATAGTTATTCACGGACGCTAAAGTCAAACTTTATCTATTCGTATTAGATTCTTTTTGTCAAGTTATCAAATCTGTACCAGCAGTTTCAGTATAAAAATGATTTTAAATAATCAAATGGTTACTACGATTTCCCCTTCTTGACATATTATTTATTTGAACTACGTGTTATTTCAATGTTTACCTTGCTACATTGTGTGTAAAAGATTCTTAGAACCTATAACTTTGCATATACAATATGCAAAAGCAAACATACAATTCGTAAACAAAGGAATGCATTATATTTTATTAATATTCATAAATACCACCGCAAGGTGTAATTTGCAAATAGAAACCACAACCTTAACTGCACATATAAGTATTAAATACTTCGTGAATCGTGAAAACTTATCTATCCAGCCCCATACGACAAAAATGTAATGAATTTTGACATCTAGGAGTCATATTTGGCCTGGCCTTTGGCGTCAGGGGATGATTATGCGCTAATGGATTTCCATCTCGGATTAAAAATATTAAAGGTAACACAAAATAGGTTTACAATTTACCTGATGTGTAAGATTTACGTCTTAACCGTCAATGGTTCGAGATCGAGATGGCTCAGACTTCAGCTCACATCGCCAAGTACCCTTTAGAATCAAATGTATAAATTATATAATAAATACAATCATTTCAATTTTTAGTTCATTTAAAACTATTATATTTTTGTTTTAAAACTGCTCAGCATATAAGATGTCCTTATAAGGTTCGTGATTGGTGGTGTGCTTTCTTCGACATTTTTTTTTATTTGTACTTAAACTTAACTATAATGTTCCTATCTACGTCCCAGATTAAGAACATACGTGTGGGTCCACTGATCAATGTTATTGGTATATATTAAATTTAAAATCTTTAACTTTATGTTATTCAAGATAATGTTCTATGATTTTTTAGTTTGCTTCCAATAGTTCAACAAGTTCCTCAGTTTTACTCTTGCTGTTTTTATTAGGCCTTCAACCATTATAATCCTAGGCTGAGGCCGTCATGTCATTAACCTTAGCAAATAGCCAATAATGGCCAAAGGCTCATGGGCGCGCGTGCGAAGGTTCTGTTCGCAATGGACCCATTTGCATGCGTCAATACTTGCCAACATATATGTCATCCAACTACCTTCCGATTACGGTTAATAAACTTTTTTATAATATCTACTTAGTTATTATTATTTATTTCTTAGACAAAAAGTTGTTTTTTTTTTCATGTAAAGTTTCAGCAAATTACGTATTCGTCTCTACTTTCTTATAGTTAATAATATTATATTAAATATCTTGTAATAAAATATTGATTTATTTAATTCACTTACTTTTTATAATAGTTACAGTATCAAAAATTCTGTCACTCACATCTTTTGACACTCGGTTGCAAAGAATATAAATAAGAAGACAGAATCGAAAGACAAAATCGTTTCGTTTAATTATGATTTTTCAGCCGCATCTAATTCTCTGATCATACACACTTCGGGTATCTTTCTGTTTGACCATCAAGTCTAAACAAATATTTCACATCGTTTCGTAATAGTTTTATATTATCACATCCTTGGATAATTTAAAAATGAACACCTAGTAGATAAAACTTATACGAATTCGACCGGATGTTCAACCAATATAAAATTGTATTTTTAAAAAATCCAAAATTATTAAATTATATGTGAGGAACATAGCGACGGAACTACACAATAATAAACATAAACCAATTATACCAAAATAATCTGGCGCCTTAGGCTTGGCTAGCAAAAATCCACAGCGTAAAATTATAAATAATGCATGCACGAAAATTAACGTTTGTCTATACCTCCTAACGTACTAAATGCTTAGAGATTGTTGGTGAAAACCGTACGTAATCTTTATAAGTACAAGTTGCGTAATAACTTTCGTTACGCTCTCCGCGAGTGCTTTATAACGTTATCGTATATCAACTTATTGTACCGTAAATTTTATGTAACGACTCTTATCCTAATACGTTAGTCGTTCTGTATTCCTTAATGGGAATTTTCTTTTTAAGTCTAATTTCATACGAGGGAGTACTAATGTCAGTTCAGTGTAATACGTTTTAGTTTTTATCTTGACATAAATTTAAAAAATCTTTACTATTTGAGTAGTATCTCTTAGTAATTGCTATATGTATAGATTTCCTAGATTAGAAAAAAGCGTTCTTCCGTGCGAACCGGGACAGTCTATATAAATTTGGGATATATTTGGATTTGGATACATTTTGTAGCCAAAAGGCCTAGTATTTATTCTGATAAATTTTGATAATTATATTAATTAATAGCAGAAAATAGATGGGATCTTTTATAATATTCTATTTTTATTTCTGGAGCAACCGATTTTTACAAGAAATTAAATAATATAAACAATATTTAGTGCTTCGAAGTAAAGTCTATTGGTTAAAATAAAGTTGGTTGAAAATTTATACATTTTTTATTATTTTTTAAAGAAAGATGAACGGCCTTTAGTAAATATATAAAATTGCGTATTACACAGAAGAATATTTAAATTTAGAAAGCGTAATATATATTATTTCAGTCATCGCCATCGTTAATTCAATGTCTTAATTGTTATAAATTCTAGAATCGGAAAGAGGAATTTAGATCTGCTTTTTATATAATTAAATTAACTTTCATTCATGTTAAATATATTAAACCACCTTAATAAAAATTTTGAAACTCAAATTATATATTAAGGGTTATATGATAATTATTTTAAATAAAGAATAAATTTATTATTTATTAAAATATATTATGTAACTGTTTGTTAATTAATGCCTTACATTGTATTATGTTGATGTAATTTATGTATTTTTATCTCTTGGTACGTAGGAGTAACGTTCATCATGGAAGTCATCCAGCTGTGTACCTATATATAAAAACTTAAAGAGACTGATCGGGCACAGATTATAATTAATTGATTCGGCAAGCTTCAAACGGCTGAAATCATAATTAGTCTCTCTTTATTTTGATTTATATTGCTCGGTGCCAAAATACTGTTTTGCACCTGTGTCTATTAAGTAAATATAGAAGTAAGCCATTAACTTCCTGGCTCCTTATAGAGACAAACCTTGCATATAAACGTAAGTTATTCTTAACCAGTAGTTACGTTGCGAGATATTGTGATTTGTATTCTTAGTAATACGGAAATATTTAATTCCATTTAAGAAAATAGCGTAAACGGACGATGATAAATAGGCATGGTTACGGTTTTTTTCGTGTCGCTTTAATTGATTTCTAGTATATTTTGATACAAAATCATCTTCATAGTTCAACCGCCACCGCTTAGTAGAGCACCAATTATACTTGAAATACTGTAGCTATTTAAGTATCATGTTCACCTGATGTATTGAAAGTTCTGCTGCAGAATTCCCACTACATTAATATTGGTAAGTGTTTGTGTGTTTGCATTTAATTGCCTCCAAATAGTGTACCGATTTTAAAAATTTATTCGCAATTGGAATCCTGCATCCTTGATAAGCATAGGCTATTTCATATTTTTAAAAGGTTAGATCAATACTTCGATAAACGATAATGTGACCCAACGTGTGAAAAGGAACAATTGTAATTTCTTTATCGCGTACGCTGTGAAAACTATTGACAATAGAGTAAAGAGATGTATGTTTCATATAAGACATCCATATCTAGAAAAAATTCCTTTATACCTTTATGTCTAACTAGCTATTTGATCATCAATAAAGTCCAGCCGTCCGAAGCCAGGACTGAACGAAGAATATTACATACGATGTAATCATCGTTCTTTGTATAATTTTAGGACAAGTAAGTGATCATTAATCAGGAGGCTGCTTAATATCCCATAGTCAAGGCCTTTTTTAACTTAAGTTAATGTGTTATTATATACAATTTGATAGTAAGAAAGAGAACTTCAGTTAAATCGTACAAACACTTTTAAAATTTAGATTTTATGTATTACTATGGAGGTTTAGTGTAGCGATGTTTCTGGAAAATTCCTTTTCTATATAATAAATTCAGTGTGCAAAACAACTCACCACGAATTTCGGTCTAGGCCTTTAGCAAGGATGCGCGTGCGACTTACATGTCTATTTTAAAATTTGTAGGAAAATATTATGAAGAGAAAGTATTTTATATTCAAGCGTCAACGTTTTTAGCGATGTTCAAATGTTTCGCATTTAAATAACCTAAACATAAAAATTATTTGAGACTGATTTGTATTAAATTTAGAAACATCTAGAAATTGTGGCAATCGTTTAACTTGAGTTCTTAACAATTATATCTACCATTTACGATAATTAATTTGACAGATGTAAAGCGAATAACATTTAAAAAATCGCATTTAGATCTTAGTTCTTTTTAATGTGCGACGAAAGCCATATCAAGCCATGTCAGGGGTTAAAGCTAGTATGTTTATATAGAGTAATTTGTCGAGTGTATTGTGGTCAGGGTTTGGCAACTGCAGCCGGCCTCGTCCCCGATTCTCTTATTTTGTAAGACAAGTGGAATATTACGCCCTTTCCTAACATCTTGTACTACCATTTACCCGCTAACCCCGTGGCTTATTTGATTGCATGTATTCATATGAACAGCTTAAATCAGTTAAAAATGTAATCTTGAGAATGGATTAACGAGACAACTAATGCGGCATTTGCAATTTTTTTTCAATAAATTATTTTTGTCTGTGTGTTTTATTTAATGTAAAATAATTAAGATATTATTATAAACATATTTTTGAATACACACAATAATACACATTGCAATACAAAAATAAATATATACTTAGCGGTACATTTTGTAGGACTACGGTTGTTATTTTCAAATAATTTCTACATTTTAAGAACCAGGTAGGGTTGTTTTTAAATTGACTCTACTTACATACAAATTGTATGTAAAGTATATTATGTATTTATTAGAATACTTTGTATCAACTTATTTAGATTAATGTTATTGTGAATTTGATTGATATTTTGCTTGTAATGAATAAACTATAAAATTACTAAACCAATTATAAACATTATTTTCACCTTAATCAAGGAATATCAGAGGTTAATTTTGTATTCCCACTGTTTGTAGCGTACAGTTGGTAGCTCCGCTTTCTTGCCGCGCGCAATGAATTATAGATTGTCTAATATTTCCTACACACTCCATAATTAATTACAAAGTAGCAAAAACGGGCTAAAATTCCCCTTTTGAGAGCTGGTTTTCCCTCAATTGCTTGAATCTTAAGATCTTTCACAGAAACACCGGCTTCGAATTGAAAAATTCGTATAGTCCATTTATTTAACCTCAAATATATAACATCATTTCGCTAAGAATGAACACAGGTCAAACCGCATAGAACATATATTATTTGACGAGGTCTGATAAATATTACAATTTGACTACATTCAACTCATCAAAACCTTTTTCTTAAATCATAAAATCTTTTTTGTGTATTGCCATTATTGTAAACTAAAAGGGATGGTTATATTATCATACAGTTAAAGCAGGAGAAAGCTCCCGCACAAAAAAGTTATAAAGATTTGGGCACGTCTTTATTCGTTGCAGTCTCTTATGCATAGAAATTAGCCTAATTGATTATTTAATTACTTATATTTCTTCTCGTCGCAGCGTTAACACGCTATGTTAGAAACTAGAGATTATGTAAAACTTTATATTTTATATTTTTTTTTATATATATAGACCTGTAAAGAGTATTCGAGACTAAAAGGTGTTTGACTCTAGTTACGCAATACAAGGTCAAGTTTATTTGAATTCTTTCACGCACTGTTTGCGTAAAATTTGGCCTGCATTGATATTATTTGGGTTAACAAATATTGACCCATATATCTTAAAATTTTATTCAAATAACTCGGGTAAAATTAGGCCGGACAGACCGAATTGTGTCACCTAACGATGGATTTCCGACTTAGTTGGATTAAATACACAAGAAATGGGGGTTAAATAAATCATGAGTTTTTCTAGTTGTCGATAATTGTTGTTAAATCCAATTTATATAGGTTCCTTCTTAAATTATTTGTGTATTTCCAACACAAATATTTTATTCACAATCGTTAAACACGTTTCGACGCATGTTTCATTTCTATGATTTATTCATTGTTATATGTGTATCTGAATGTAATTAATAAAACTAAACTTATAAGAATTGTTTTTATACATAAATTATGCTATAACAAGTTACTAGCATACATGTAATGTGTACTAAATAAAATGTATTTTATTTGAGATCTAGCTTTTGATTGGTACCATATTAAATCCATAGGTTATCGTTATCCATCTGTTATAAACACGATAAGAGTGAAAAAGATTTGAATATCTGTATGTTTGTAACGAAAGATTCTAAAATTACTCGACTGATTTCAAAAATTGACACTATAACTAATAAACACTCCATTTCTAGAATAATATAATACTACTTTAAAATATCCGAAATTCAAAAGACGCTTCAACTAAACTGATTTTTGTAGATTTATCTCGAAGTTGTATTCAGACACGCGAATAAAACACGTGAATATTGCTAAATGCCACTAGTCCTGACTGTTGCAATTGTTGCAGCGGCTGAGTTTACAAGATGTCGACAGAACGACGTCGCCATCGACGAATGCCTCAAGCACGCGGTGCCCGACGCGCTCAGGAAGATGAAGAAAGGTACGGGTCAATGCCATTTTGTGTTTTGCTTAAAAGATATAATATTTCGCGCGTAGTCCTCTTAATTAATGATAAATATCAGCTCTAACTGATACTTATCATACTTTGTAACATGTATGATATATGCAAAGTTATACTATGATATTGAAAAAAAAATAAACGTCTAATATTAAATACATAATAAACCCAATATCGCACTTTACTGTTTTACGTATTTAATACACTGCCGATTAACCTCGTACTGCCTAACAGTCAATAAATGTTAGAGAATAATTTAATTTATGACTTTATGTAAGGTATACATTAATACAAAACAAATTTAAGATCATTACTTTAGTAAATGAATACAAAAAGAAATAATCGTCTAAACGCACGCATAGATATTAGACAAGCAAGGTATATTTCATTCTGTTTTCATGACTGACATTATTCTATTTTTAAAATCTAAAGTATGCCATTATAATGTGGATATATTTTGTCGCAGCCTTTATTTAAAATCATTATTTAATTTGAGAGTTACCATCGACGAGTGAATATTTAAAGTTTAACAGTCACCAAACACATGAACATTTTAGACTTTTTTTTTCATAATTTTCCCAATGCTTTTATACTGCAATTCGGGACGGAGACTAAATAAATGTAACTACGGTGAAAATCAGTCCCGCCAAGTTATAAGTGTTCGATGTTACTCGACTTTGCGTTCAAAATTCAAAATCATTTATTCATATACACAATGTACACTTATGAACGTCAAAAAAAATTATGAAATTCCTCTTATTTTACATTTACAGCCAGTTCTCAAATCAAGGCCGTAGAACTGAAGGGAAGAACTGGCAATGAACTCTCCGCCATTTTAGATTATGAAGACTTTGGATAACTTCGGGGAATCCCACATTTGACCTATCAAGGCTTGTTAACAATTACAATACTTTACCAAATATGTATTGGGGTTTTTCAGGTGTATCAGAACTCGCAGTACCTCCTCTAGAACCATTATCAGTGTCGGGTATGAACATAGAAGCTGGCGCCGGTCCTGTTGTCATCGCCCAGAATTACAAGAATATTCAGTTGCACGGTCTAACTGAAACCATCGTTACTCATTACAAGTAAGATTAAAATTTAAATTAGAAATTAAAACCAAAGAGAAAGCAGAAACTAAAAAGAAATTTGTAACAAAAAATTACATCAATAAAAAGCTTTTAATCCAGAAAAATCCAGGGGCACGGCAGTCATCATCAAATCTTTAGAGATTCAGTCAGTCTATATAATTAAAACTTTATAATATTTGATTTTTTTAATCAGACAAGTCGACAATGATAGTTGTTTGTGTTTTTTATATAACTAGGGGCAACCTCTCAATGGCATTGAGAGTGCCCATAGGCGGCAAAGTTCTCCGGCTCGCGAGAGCTTTGCCTGCCCTTTAAGAATTGGTCCGCTCTTTTTGAAGTACCCTAAGTGGAGTTGGTTCAGAAATATTTCTGTGGGCAGGCATAAAATAGTGGTCGAAGACTAAATTTATATGAGAATGGCAGTTCGCGTCGACAAATTTTAATACAAATTTAGTTTTCGACTTTCTAAATTCTACATACACAACTGTCAAGAAATCTTGACTGGTCCCCCGTTTGAAACAACGGATGTCGTTGCGTATTCTGTCGCAAAGAAGAGCGACAAAGGGTGCTTTTTTAAATAATCCTCTTAAAATGATATTACTCTGTGCAAGATTTTTAGATGTTATTATTCTATGATTTTCCAGGGCAGACTTAAAGCACTATAGACTACGAACGGAGTCACTGACACCTAAAATGGAGTTCATCGCAGACTATATCATGAAGGGCAGAATCCTAGTTCTACCCATACAGGGAAAAGGCATTGCTAATGTGACTATGGGTAGGTAACTTGTTTATAAGACACAAAATACTGCTATTTTAGTAAGTAGATTTGTCTGAAAAATTAACGAGCAACCATGGGTTGCATACAAAATCCTAAATTAAAATTAAAGTAACTCTGGCGTAACTTTCTTAACAAACCTCCCGCCAAATTTAGGTGTCTACCTACATTTGGGAAGGCCGGCCCCCTCTTTTGTGTGGCTTAGTTTATAAGAAGAGAACTAGAGAAAAATTTAATATAACATACATGCTGCTGATTTTTTTTCTACGCATTATATCACTTTAATAACAACCAACCGTTTTTAATAGAAAGTTTTTCTGAATAATAGCTTTGATATAATGTACGTGCTAAACCAAAATTCGGTCAATTTCAAAAAAGATAGCACAGCTTACAATTGTTTTCTTTTTATATGCAATAAATCCTTTACTTATTTAAAAAATAAGGAACTACAGAATATACTATATTTAAACTTAATATGTTGACTTCGTCTTTAGTAAACCTGGTAGTGAAGCACGACTTAATAGGCGAGCCAATAGTAAGAGATGGGGAAACATACATGCGAATTCGCGATTACCGAGTTAAGTTTATTCCGAAGAAAGTCTATTTGAATTTCTCCAATTTGTTCAATGGGGACAAGCGACTGGGCGATCAGATGAATTTGTAAGTAAAAACGCCATCTAGCGGCGACCGCTGTTAGGTGGTAAATACAGGTATTTTAGAAATAATGTAGTACAGCGCCACCTAGTGACAAATTAAAGGCTAAAAGGTAGCGCTTATATCATTACTTAGGTTGAAGTTATGCATTACTAAACTTCTTAAACCTGCTTAAATATAATAATATGATTTTATTATCTTCTCAAAAAACTATTCATATAATATATATAACGTTATTTAACATATATATTGGCCTAAGGGTTCGACTTTCAACCCCCGGGTCTGGTGTTCGAATCACGGCATTGGATTTTTATATGTACAAACTTAATACTTGCTCCTACGGTGATTGCAAATATTTTCGGACATACAAACCTCGACAAAATATGTCAGGCAGACTTCCCTCTTTAGATTACATGAACCCCATTGTGGATAATATAATAAAAATCTATAGTATTTTAACAACAAAAATAAATATCCCATAAAGAGCTATAATGGGATTTAAAACAGATTATATTTAAATCTTTTTACAGGTTCCTGAACGAAAATTCTGATTTGGTGTTCAATGAATTAAAAGACGCTTATGAAAAGAGTTTAAGTTCAGTTTTCCAAGATGTCGCTAACAAAATATTTAATGCCGTACCAATGAACAAAATATTTCCTGAAGAATAGACTGTGATATAAATTTAAGATATACCAATATGTCACGTATACTTTTGTTTTATCTCTTTTCGTCAAACGCAATTCAGATTTAATTAAATGAGACGAAACAATAATACGTTTATGTATAATGGTACTAACGTAAGGAATTCTAATATAATAAGCCCTCAGCACATGGTCTACAACATTTCAACTAGAGTGCGTTGGCTGTATTTATAACTGCTTTAATTATTTTTAAGTAAATAAAAGACTACATAAGAATTGCCGTTTTATTTCACTATTTAGTACAGCGCCATCTAGTATGTCTTTCAACACTATATTTTACATCGGTCTGGATTTTGAAGGCTTCCGTTCATTTAAATCTATGTCTGGCATTGCTTGATTGGCAGCTCGCTGAGCGTTTTTCAAGCAAATAGATTTGCAGAATGCTTCATTTATTATTATCACTGAAATAAATGTAAGAAAAAATATGCTTATTAATATTCAAATGTTTATTCATCGGTATGAACCTACATTTAATTAAGAACCTCTACCGTCAGATTTATAAAGAGTTTAGAGCCTTGTAATGCTGTTTTTTAATTTGACTGCAACGTGCATTAAAGAGAAAAATCAGGTTTTTCAAATAAAAATGTATGAAATTTTGTTAGTTTATATATATGAAATGACTCTTTAAAATATTTTGCTGCGCTGTTTGCTCTAGATTTATGATGAGGAGACTACCTCAAGTTTACTACAGCTTTTTAGTCGCCAATTATTTTCTCTTTCCTTCTCATCATCCCAGTATGAAGAGCTCAGAAAATCGGAAAATGTTCTTCTTACATTGCTGAATTCTACGATGTATTACAAATCACTGAATAATTACAAACCACTGCATATATACTCTTAAAATCGTTAATGAATTTCAAGTGCGATGGAATATATTATGTATTAACAAAAAGTGTCAAAACTTACATATTCCAACTAACAGAATGTAAATAAGGCCACCCAACATAACGCTTTTATATTCCATTTCGTTTCTGTAAAAATAAATAATATTGCAACACAGTGAAGATTATATTATAAAAGGAAATTATCAAACAAAAAAAAAATGTTTTACCAAATATAAATATGCAGTTGCCTATGTAATCGTCTAATCAAGTTGGAATTATATATAAGGCAATTACACTTTGAATGGTAGATTTTTGGGGTCGTTAAAACAGGAACTCAGATATCACTCTGTTGGTAATACATATCCGACTAAGGCTACATTGTTAAATATGATGAGCATTCCAATTGCTCACATTACGGCTTTCAGAGAGAGTTTTAAGTACAGTGCAACAAAGTTTGTGATAACTATCCGCCATTACGGAATATTGAATCTGTACCTTTAAAGTTAAATACAAAGAATATTTATTTCGGAAGCAGGAGGGATCAAGTTGCAAAGTACCCTGCGCTCGGTGGCTGTCATACTATCATATGATCAATGCGTGTTATGGATTTATATCGATAGAAATAAAAATTCTCAAAGTTCACACAGATATCAATGTTATAGTCAAAAGGCTTGCCCAAGTGTCCACAGCGAGCATACTGAATGAGGCCGAAATAACACTGCGAATTAAATATTTTTTTATATATTTTTGTTAGTGTTATTTTGTGTGCCTGTTAAATGTTTTTTTTTTCTTTCTTGCAGAATCGTTCTTTATTTTATATAGTAACGGTTTTATAGATTTATAAGTAAGTCAGTAAAATTTTTTTAAATAAGACAATATCAATTGAACCAAATTCCACATACCTTAGCTTTGTCACCTTAGTGCACGCTTCCATTCGTATAAACTATGCACCTAGCAGAACTGGAAAAAAAATATTAAAACTCATTACAGGGGTTCCCATCAGTGGCGGATTTACCAGCAGGCTGAGTAGGCTGGAGCGTAGGGCGGCGAATTTGAGTGGGCGGCAAATTAGTATTTTCTCTGTCTTACAGAAATAAAAAAAAATATATAAATATCTAAATGTTATAAAGATTAACTTAATTGAACCTGTCAAAGTGGGGAATTTTTGTCAAAACAAAAGTCACCTCGGGTAATTGAATATTTAAATAACGCTAGCAAAATTGTTTTATTCAGTGATATTCAGTTTCTAATGTTTAATCAGGAATAAAATGTAGCAATAATTATCAAGCTTCAGCAAAAATTAAAAACTTTACTTACTGGAAACTCAAAAAATTAAAAACCTGCTTAGTAAATTTACAAACTTCATCTTTTTTTGTCCACTTAATCAATAATTAGTACAAGTATCCTTATATAGTTTAATAATTGTAATGAACCAATTGATTAGAAACTGGTTAGATGTTATTAGTTTAGAAAATTACTTTACAGGTAATAAGAATACTGTAAGTTCTTAATTTTTCATATGATTTTTTTTTTAAACCAAGAATAATTTTTAGTTCTTTAATACTAAAATATTTTCTTATACCATTTTTTGTCTGTGTAGACTGTAGGGTATCAGAATGCAGAGGTCAGAAGGGGCGGCAAAATTTGAATAGTCTACTGGCGGCAAATGTGTTAATTCGCCATTGTTCATCGCCGTCTTTGTTACTCATCTATATACTGTTATAAATAACAATACAGTAAACGTTCTAATTTCTAATATTAATTTATACCAAGACTGTTCACGATTCTAGCAGCTATCGTGACAAGGGATCCTGGCGGTTCTGGTAGCTCTCCAAAGGGCTCTAATTGACATGAAAGCAGCAAACACGAGTAGAACAAACACTGATGTCTGCCAGATCTTAATCACCAGCCCGTTCATCTTCCTGTTTGTATTAATTTGCTTGAAAGCCCATTAGGAATTTATTTTGTGTATGTACGATGAATTTTCTTTTGACAGATTTGAAGACATAATCTGCCACAGATTACAAGTTATTTCATGCTAGCTCTATACAGTATTTATTTGAAATTTATAAGTCGTCTACTACCGTCTTTTTAATGTTCAATCGGCCACGGCAGCTAATCTCTGTATAAGCGTTGTATATCTAGAGGTAATTTACCTAGTGTAATACCCTTGTATTTAATTGTACCCATCAGACAACTACATTATATTTTTAATACCTACCCATATAAACACACAACCAAATCTGAGGTGTCCCATCACAAAAATGGGTAATTACTGCTAAATTTTACTACTAATCGTTTTATATGCTGAAATCTACGGAAAAGCTTGCAATTCAACTTTGCGATGGGATGATTAACTTGGAGCCGATAGGGAGAAAGTTTGACATGACCAACCTTAACCAAGAGATATTTTTATCATAAGTGAGTTGGTACAAACGTGGAAAGTCAATGAATGTCACTTACATTTTTTAAATTAGAAACTTAATTTTACTTTAATTATTATAGTAAAAAATACAGACTTTAAGTAATGTCAATTAAAAAATATGTCTAACTTTAAGAAACGGTGGAATACGGAGGAGATGTATATCAAACACGGATTTTCCATTAATATTTAATTGTATGAATTATAACAATTTCTATGGCATAGTTACTGGTAACGTAAGTCGAAAACTTAGCCTCTAGCATAGCGACATCTATGTTTCAACGTTAATAATAACACGTTTCGGTAAATTAAATATATGCGTCAAGCACAGTATCAAAACCCCTATGTATAAAACTAATGTGTTTTTTTTATGAATAATTGTAACTAACATTGAAACAGAGATGTAAGAAACAGAAATTTTTGAAAAATAATTATTCTCAGTTTTAAATGTATTAAACTAATTTCAATAATTATATTTAACTATACAATAATAAACCTATATTACCACTGATATAAAAAAATTAAAATCAAGATCTTAAATTAATTGTTTTTGTTAAATATTTTTATTGTTTTATATCATACCTAAAACGTAGAAATCTGAGAATATTTACTTTAATAAATATTACTAATTTAATGTTTAAGTACAGACACCACAATTAAATAATAAATACTTTTTGTGGTTTGTTATAATAAATTAATTAGAATTATAGGTCTAAGAATGTCAAAGAAATGAAAATTAACTCCTAAGTGAAAATATTTGCCGAAATGGAAAGTGTGAAGTCACACATATTGTGTTGTCTGTACTTTAACAGTTAAGTTAGAATTAAATAGTGAGAAATACATAACTTTTTCCTAAATAAGCAAGAGCTTCATAATTTGCAGATTACAAAAATCTTTACATATACTATAATAACACAAAATTTATTGATAACTGTGTATAAACAGGATACAATAAGAATATGCCCAGTATAAGATCTATATATTTCTAGTTTTGGATAAGTGGTTTATCAAGCAAAACACACTGATAAAACAATCCTGGTATCTGGGTTTTGGAAGCATAAGTTAACAGCAAATGAAACAATACGCAGGCCATTTTTTTTCACTTCGTAATTTTGGTAGATGGCGCAAAATAACCGTCAACCAGTTGGTAGCTACAGTAAGCGCAAGACTACCATTGTGTTCGCATTCTACCAAAACCACGTTCGACACGCTCATCGCTTCAAACATTAATTTAATTAAACATTAAATTTTCTATTTAAATGAAAGAAGCGACACTACGCCACAAATAATGGACGGCTGTGGTCTCATGGTGAAAAAATACTACATTTGCCCTTGATACTAGTGAGGTATGAAAGTGTTTTTTGTGTTTTTAGATCCTTACGACGTAGAAGTGCATACAAAATTGAATAATTCTACAATTTTAAATCGATTTGAATAGTTTTCTCTATCTTAAAGTTAGATTTTCTTCGAAATCGACCCTTTCTTATGTCATACGAATTATGCCGTCAATTCGACAAAATGGCGCTTATATCTTATGTCATTTTCAATTTGACAGATTGATGACATATTACGAATACGTCCTAAGCTATTGTTATTGCCAAATTTATTTAGACAAACTATATTATAGTTATCACAACTAATTAATGATCAATAAAAGTTAATTGTCATTGATTAAGGTAATCAGTAATTTGAGTTTTTCTACGAAATCATTAGCTCTCTATCTTATTCAGGAATAAATGAGATTACTGAAAAAGTAAATTGCCAAATTCCCAGCACTGTTGGAATGACTTTCTAAATGCAAAAGGTTTTTGAGCCAATTGAATTATAATTGAGCTGGGCTGCTTATAAGTTATAATTACTACTATAAAGTAGAAAAAAAACATTGTTATGTTTTAATATTAAAATATTGAAACATACCAACGTCAGCAACTTAAATAAACACGTAAAAAATTAAAGTAACTATAATAAGCTAAAATTAGCACCATCTAATATTCTTCTTTGTCATTGCGTCAAAATTAAAAACACGCTTCTGCTCGTGACAGTATGTCAATTGTCACAAAACAAGTGCGTGTGAATTGTCAGTGTTAGTACAAATTTTCTTTATTGAAAAATTAGTACTTTGTTAGACTTAAATTCGAATAAACTACTTATCTAAATAGATATGGTAGTGATATATCGTGTACATACAGCCGGGATTACCAACAAGATACATTTTCTTCATATCTGTTTTTTTTTGTTTCTATCTTATTATAATGTAAACATTTTGTCACCCGGCTTTATAATAAACTCTATAAAAGCAAATTCACTGTTCACTAAAACTTATTTCAGTCTTAATCGGTCACTGGAACTGTGTTGTCGACGTGGACCGCCGACAACCAATAGCTACGGGCGCTGGAATTCTGGAAGCACCAGATCCACGGTCCTTTCTGGGGGCAGCCAGCTGCCTGGTGCTGGTAGATCTTTCCAGCTTCCCGTCAGACATCACCCAGGCCGACGTAAAATCCGCATAATCCGAGTCTTTTGAACTTGTTCTAGACAGAGAATCGTCTCCTTTTGAATATGTCCTAATGATTTCCTTCATTTTTTCTAAAACTGACGCATCATCTTTTGCGCTCTCCGCTGATCGGAGTATTTGCTCTAATAGAGGACTTAACGGTTTCTGAGGTGGAGACCGCAATGTGGCGCTGCTGGCTCTTAAAGGAGAATTTCGTTTGAACGCCTCATTTTGGACTTTTGGTTTAGTTTTTGGAGACTTATTTGGATTGTCAAATGTGTCAGTACCGATAGTAGGTCGCGATTTTGTCTTAGCCTGGTTTGGAGCGGTCCTGCCGCCCCACGTGTTTCTTGATGTAGGTGGCAACTTCGGGGTAAGTTTTGGGGACGATTGTACAGGGGTGTGTTTTGGGCTGGGTGTGTTTCCTCTGCTAGGAGTCCTGTTTCTAACAGGGGAGTGAGGGATTCTGCTTGCTTGTCGATTTCGGATAGTTTTCGTTGGCGTTTCGGATAACTCTCTAGTTGGTCGAAGGCTTTTGCTCGGTGAATCGTTATTTTCGTGAATAACGATGCACTCGGGGCTCGCACGATTGGACTTGTCTTCTGAGTTAGCCTTCCTGCCTCCGTAGAAGGTGTCAGAGAAATCAGTCTTGCGCAGACCAGTAGTCAGACTAACGTAATCGTCGACACGCTCAGTCTTATCGATATGGCAGCCGTCGTCTTGGTCGAGACGCTCTGAAAAAGGAAACACATTATTGTTACACTCCAAAATAAAAAATAAAAAATAAAATAAAAATCAATTATCTGTATCTGTTTATGCCATTTGAGCAAATGTGTATTTCAATCACAAATATGCGACTCGACAGGTTTCATTGCTACAATATATCAATTGATAAAAGTGAACAAACTAATAGCAGGCCTATTTCAAATGTTATCAGGTTTATGAGCCATTAAGCGGCCATAATGCCCTAAAGTCAGTGGAACCGTCACGTTTTGTTGTATATGGCAATACCATTTGGAGATAATGATTACTACTTATTTAGAAATAGCTACCTGTTTGCAAATATTTTGAAATTTGCGTCTAACCAAATGACATCTTGATTTAGAATGAGAAGTTTGCGTTTGTTGTTTGTAATAGGCGTAATGTATGAATTCTAAAACTGTAGAGCTCTTATAAAATGTTTAATATTTTAAACATCTTGTATTTTCTAGTATCGAGAGTTGAATTCACTTTATCTCTCTTTGGTTTTATTTTCATATGTAAAATTCTATATATGCCACTTAATTTTTTTAAATCATTTATTTTTTGTTTTATTTGGAAACAAAACAGATACAAATTACAATAAAAAAGTTAAAAATAAAACATAAAATAAACAAATTGGATGTATCCAAAAAAGGTTTCAGTAAAAAAAATATGATACAGAGCTCAACAAAACATGACAACGACAAATATACCTGTAGCAAAAAAAGAAGAGAGGCAAGGATTAGGACATTAGCAGTTGTTTTAAATTATTTGTAAATGAAGCAGTCAATCAAATAGTATATGAACTGAACTAGCAAATCCTATATAATACATTGATATAACTATGTAGTTTTATAAATCAAACGTATATAAGGACATAAGGAGTTATGTTACCGTGTTAATACGACAAGTTTCCTGATTCACCATATTTTATATCGCCATAACCGTCGACCGTGACTTAGCTGTAACATGGTGCCGTGCGCACTTCAAGGACTTTCAAGTTATTAAATATAAATAGTCTTTATATCCCGGATATAGTTGAATAAAAATTCTGTAGAAAATAGACAAATATTATAATTTCATTCAAAATATTTTTATTGCTTGCCTGACTTCTATTACCATTAAGAATTTATATAAGTATTTAAACTAGTAGTGGTTTAAGGAGTAGTGTTTCTAGAAGCTTTAGCGGTAGCTTTCCTCAGGTGGTAGGTTCGAATCCCGACGTACTTTCTACCAACCTGCGCATTAAACACTCGCTCGTACGATGAAGGAAATCGTGAGAAAACCGGCGTGCCTTGGACTAGCAAAATATACGGCGTGTGGCAGCCACAGAAGACTGAACACCTTCTTGCATATGAGAAAAGGTTTTATTACTTTTAAAAGTGTTTTTAAAGAATACTACAAATTGAGCGGGTACAATTACTTTTAATAATTTATGAAATATATTATAGACAGTTAAACCGTCATATAAAAGTATATTTAGGTGTGCGTTTAAACAAGTAATTAAGTATGGTATATATTTTTAACTAAATATAAAAAATATATTTTATCGAAATATGCAACTAATACTTATGATTTCTACTTTGAAAAGTAAAAGGACTTTTAACCGACTTCAAGAGTGGGTTTTCAGATGTTTAATTCATTTTTGTGAATTTTCAAGCATTCTCCGTCTGTGGATTGTTCGGGACGATCTACGTCCAGAAATAGCCTAATATAATTATCATCCTTTTAAATTAATCAACTAACATACATTTCTCTTAGACCAGTCAATACAAGAAAAAAATAATGTAAATACTTTTTCGGCTATTTCAAAAACTTCGCAAAAGACATTGTCGTGGACATAGTAGAGTGTAACAGCATCTATATAACAAGGGAAAGCACGGGAACTAGTCGTATAAATTGACCAAATATGTGACCCCAGGGCAGGCACGACTCACGAATACTCACCATACCTGGCAGATGCAACTTTGTATGCAATTTCAAATGCTTATAAGGAAGCGCAGTTGCGGGATCGAATTGTTATGAAATAGGGTTTTGTTAGAACCTACCTCGACGATCGAAAAATAAGACATATTATATTAGTATTAAATTAACAAAAAACTATAATAATAAAGTTTATCGTTTTATTTGTTATAACTAGATAACTGAATGTTAATTTGTTTATTTACATACAATACAAGATTATGCGACTTTAATTTTATATATCGATACCAAAAAGTATATAATAAAACATATTTTTTTACGTTTTGTCTCGACGATGTGATATATTTTTTAAGGCGTTATAAATATTCATTACTGTGAAACAAAGATAAATTGCAATTTATATTCTATGCTCAAATCTGACCAATTCGAATTTTGTTAATAGAATTTAAAAAAAATGTGGTTAAAATGTTGCTATGTAGCTACTAAAAAGGTAAGCTAGATAAAAGCGGACAGCTAGTGGTATATAAAGATCTCTAAACAAGATACTAAAAGTCGTTCTGACAGAATTAGCAAGTGTACTCAATCAAATATTAATGACATCAAGTCCAACCAATTCAAGACAATTATGTACGCAAATAAGTCTCTGTATTGTCGTCAGATTGTTAGTGACCCCTGAATGGATGTCGTCAGCGGATCACTTTGGGATCCCATTCATATGCAACCAATGTATAGCCACATGCGTCAGAAATTATAATTAATTCATATCAAAATGGAAGATTTTGTATTAATTTATCAAAAAAAATGTGTCTTCAAGAATATATAAGTATTTGCAGATATTAGGAAAGATTCACCAACGCCAGTCATGAGCCAGGCATACATTATTTCTGATAAATAATTTCTGACAGAAATCATTCACGCATCGTAACGTTGGTGAACGGATTATTAATTCTTGAATAAAATTTTTGGAATTGTCTATCGTGTATCATTCTTCAATCTTTCATTCTCGTCTCGCGATGTTGTTAGTTATATTTGACTAAACATCGTTAAATGAACCTGTCCTATTCTCATGAAATCTCTAAATAATATTATAGTTGAAATAAGTAAAAATATGGTTAAAAAAATATATTTGCACTAAGTATAACACCTAATATTACTTAGAAAAAATTCCCAACGCGCAGGTGTGGAGTGAAATGCATACCACACAGCTGACTCAGAGATTAAAATTCACAACCCGTTGCCCCCTACTTCGTCTAAGCCGAATTACTAAAAATTCAATAGTTTATAAGATCTCGTGGCAATTGCAAAAATCGTATTTCATGTACCGTACGATAGGACGTCATAGCTGCTAAGTTTAACACCCTAAATTGATTTAAAAGCATTCGAACACAAATAAATTTTAGAAAAGCTAAACCGACCTTATGATAACGCATAGACCTCATGGATTTCAGGCGGAACTATTAACTAGTTTAAATAAAAAAATCGATTAAAAGCCCATTGAGAGCGTGTTGACACTCATCATTAATATAAACAATACAATTTAAATGGCTTGCAAGATGTAGGAAGTTTTATGCCGATTGCTGAGCTCATAAAATAATAACCAATAATTAAATGTCCAAAGAATCTTCGAATGAATCGAAATCTTAATATAATATATTTACCTAATCTATTGATGATTATCTTTCAACAATGCAGTACCTTATTTTATTAACGCAGCGAACAAATATTGTCATAACAATACCTCATGGAGTATAATTTACTAAAACATTGAGCAAATAGCATAAATATGAACGTAACTAGATAGTTGTAATGACACGGCCGTTAGGGCTGGTGGCTAAAGAAAATAGAACTGTAGATACTTCAAATTATATCTTAGGCAAGTGTAAGTTTAGTTTACACGAAAATGTTCGAAAATTTTCTTAGTTTTTAGCACAGGTTAAGTGAAGTGAACTTCAAGGCCAGAGGATTAATACGATCTTGAAGGACCCTAAGTTGAATTGCTTCGGAAATATTTCAATACTTCAGCTGGTTCCACATAGTTGTGATGCGCGAGAAAAGTTGAAATAAATAACGCTTAGTTGTGGAATGTCGGATGTCGGAATTATAAATTTTTTTAAATATAAATTTAAGCCTAACCGTATATAATATATAAAAGTAAGATAGAAATGCAATTTAATGATTGATTTTTTTTAAACATAATCCGAAATTAAACCTGACTGATATTCTTGCTTATATTTTCCAGATAGCGGCTTAACGGTCCTAATGTTTTTTTATGAATTCCTAAGCACTTCCTTTCTCTACAGCAATTATTGTATAGTTCTTTAGTCTACAAATCCATGGCGTTTGTACAAACAAATTTAAATAGCATCTATTTTATACGATATTAGTTTTATTGAATATGACAACCCTGAAGGAGGGATGTAATTTAGTCCGGAGCCAATTTAACGGAACGACGCGTGTCGTCGGCGCGCGCGCATTGCGCAAATATCTACTGCGTGACACTAAAACAAAGGCGAAGGCGATTTAATCATCTAATACTAGCCGTAATGAAGGCTGTGTATAATATTATACATATTACGAACAAATGTCTTCTATTCTTAAGTATAATTCTTAAAGTTTTATCAGACTTTCAGCAAGGGAATTTCTTTTTAACAATTTTATGAGATTGTAGATTTCACAAAATTATGAAAATGACACTGTCAATAGACATATTATTGTTACGATCAGTTCGTTCCGTTGACTTATTTAGTTGTTTAATAGAAATTCTCACTTAAGTTTATCACTTAGACACCACTCTTTAAACAATACTATTACAGCGTTCATTTACTTGCAGTTTCCCTGTCTTTTCACGAAATACCTCTACTCAACACCGGTCACACTAACTGTAATTTCTGCTCATTATCCGCTAAACAGATAATCGTGAAACATGTCTAACTCATTATCATGACATATTTTATGCTTTGTTATTACTGTACTTAACTGTAAATAAATACATACATATTAATAATAAATTGCTCAATTTACAGTGAACCCTCATTTATATAAGAAACTAGCTAATTCGTAATTGTGTGACTTACATAATCCCTCCACTGATTCAATTAGTTTAGTATTAAGTGTTGATTTGGTGAATAAATTAAACTATTTTAATTAATAACTATATAAGCTTACCGCTAAAATCAGCGTCTTCCATTGATGTCTGGCTGTGAAGCGAATATCTATTCGTTGTCTTCGTAGAGGGCGATCCCTGGGTGGAACCAGCCACCACTCCCAAACTCCTGTACCCTTCATCGGACACTTCCGAACCATTATCGGATGCACTCTCAACTGCTGGAGCGGGAGAAACTGGTCTTGGACTCTTATTTCGTACCCCCAAAGGTGTTGGTACCAGGTGATTGGTCGTCACAATTTTGGTCCTTCGATCCGGAGATGAAGAGCATCTGCTAGGACTGTGTGTTCGTGGTGCTAAATGCTTTCTGCTAGGGCTTGCACCCCTATCTATATCTCCAAAATATGGTAGACTGGTCGGGGCATCTAGTTTGTTGTTGGATTGATACTGGAGACTCCTTGGCTCGTCATTGTACAGTTTGGATTGATATGGCATGGAAACTGGTTCGTACGTTTTAAAGTCTGGTCTTTCGTAGGTAACTGTAGCGCCGGCGAGGTCCTGTTTAGGCCTCGCAAGCCGAGCGGAGAGTGATGTCCTGTGCTGTGCCTTGCAACGGCATGGATCGTGTTTATCCAAGTAGTGTGCCAATGTGTCCCAGCCACCACCAACTCGAACCATTACATGCGAACGTAAAATCTGGAAGGGAGAACATTTATGTCAGCAAGGTTTCAAGTACATATTAATTATTTCAAATTCATATTTTTACTTGTTATATTGTCATGATCTTGTGCAATAAGGTCACAATTTCAAAAACCATATGTTAACACCATAAAAGGCCCCGGAAACACTTGACGGTAATTACTACCACGTGCTATAAATGATTTTTATCCATTAATGGATCTATAGATCTATTTTGTGCGCCTGCGATGAATCATGGCCTGGTCGTATCCGTATACGGTCATATGAAATGCATGTTTGGTTGACCTTTGTCCAGTGTATCTTGACACGTGCTATTTTTGGAACGTTTGATAATTTTATGATGTAAATATAAGGTATTGTGTAGCGAGATTTACGCCACCATTTCGCCGTTACGAGATAATGTATACGCGACACTGATATATTTACGATATTATAATGTACACGACAGTAAGTAGCTATTGCTTTTTACACTTAGACGAAACTTATCGCATATTAATTTATATTGGATTTTGACTTACGGGTTTCATAGTTAGCGGTATGTCTCTAAGAACAAGACCAAAATAGTATTTGTTAAAACATTTTCAATTTAATACAAATCAAACATAGTTTATATCCTGTGTACGGTTACTGTCATTAAATTGAATGCTTAATAAATGCGAATTGCAATTAATTACTAGCAACACTTCCTGCTCACCTCCAGACACGTTAGATGCTATTTATCAGTAAAAAGTGATTAATTGCCTGTCCGTATGTCATTTGTCAGATTTAGGGTTGATTTCTTACAACAAAAATAAAACTTGGGTAGTCAAGTGTATACAGTACACAGTGAATTGTGACAACCTCATACCATAATTCCTAGCACATCTAAAATTAAAGTCTTTATTTTTTATGAAATCAAATTTCTGATACTAGTTAAAGTTGAATAAAAGAAGTGAATTTGCTAGTCATTGATTTTTCAACGGAGATGAAGTGCAAGCGCTGAGAAATTTGTTTCAAGTCATCTTGGGAATCCTTTGAGGTTCTTTCAAAGCTCAATAGCGCTCGATCGTCATTGTCTATAGATTCGAGTTTTTAGACGACGCTTAGTACGCAAGTTGGTATTAACAATCTCTTAATAAAACTACTTGAAAATACATTCACATATTTTGAAGATTTGTGGACTATTTTTTATTTATTTATTAAATCTTCTATTATATAACTATAAACTTCTTAACAGCAATCTCTTACTAGGATCTCTACTGGATTGCTATATATAAACAATGTTTGATTTGTATTAATTATTAATACTATTTTGGTCTTGTTCTTAAGTAAGTCCGTGGGATAAGGTTCACAGTCGAGACCTACTGCTAACTAACTTTTTACCAGGTAAAAAGTTAATATTTCGTTAATATAAGATATTTCACTTTTAATGGAAAACATTAAGTACGATAGTGCTTTTCTTATATTCCATTATATTGTTTTAAATGTAAACCTCTTTTTATTTATAAATTAACATGCTTTCATATAATACTAGGACGACATTTAGAAATTGTTATTTATCATTAAGTTTTTCGAGGAGTTTTCTTTTAACTGTGCAGAGGTCATATAGCTCACGAAAGCGGTTTGCTTGATTCTGAACACTACCTTGACCTTGTGTCAAACATGGAGTGACAGAAACCAAACTATTCGTCTAGTTTGTATCGGATTACCTTTTTTGTGATATAGTCATTAATCAAATCAACACAACTTTACTTATTCGATCTGCTAGATTTGGATACAAAGCCCATGCTGATTCTAAATAATTTAGTTTTTTTTAAGTGTATGTTAATTATAAAGAGACTGTTTCTATTTATATGGTAGATTTTATTAAACATATTAATTAACTATAAAATCGGCATTTTAATGTAATAACATAATATTTAGACAATTACAAATCGCTACTATTTAAAAAAAAACTTTGTTTTACTAAAAAAAAGTTGCTACGTTAAGTAATTTTTAAAACAACTTACCCGAACAAAAATCAGCAGCCTTGTGTCCCCAATCCTGTATTTTCCCTCAGAAACTCTCACCATTGGGAACTGTGTGGGACAGGAGCACCGTTCTACCAAATCCCTGACCCTCTCATCCAGACTTCTCAAGTCATTAGTCACCAACTGCGGTTGCGGCCCCGACGGAACCAGTCCCAATGCCGAGTCGTCTGGCCTTAACTCTTCTCCAGCTAACTCCCTTTCAATCTGCTTCTCCATTTGAACCAGCAAAGGTGCTGGCATACCAAGGACAGCTCCTTTTCTAGCAACCTCCAAGAGGCAAAGAACCACGTGTTTCTCATTTTTCCTTAGACACAAATCATCAGTCTCGAATAGGAGACATTCCAGGATACCTAGGGCCTTTCTGCACCAGTCTATGAAGTTTGACAGATTGTCTCGGGCAAAGAAGGTTCCCGCTTTAGCGGCTGGGAGCATATTAACTGGAGGCCGGGCTCGAAGGGCCCTGGCCAGGGTTATAGCTTCTTCTGTGTCAGTGTTGAGGGATTCCAAAATCTGCTTCGCTGATTCACGGACGGCGTTTGCGTGCTGTAAAGAAATATTTTTGATTACTATTGGTACTGGTACCTTGTGACTAATTTGTTGGTAAAATTATTTTTAGTAAAATTAAAAATATTTTCCCCTTAACAAGTGGATTTAAGTTTTGTTAAGATTTTATAATCTATCTAAAAATTATCTTTGAATGATTTGTGTAGAAGTGTATTATATCAAAGACATGTTAAAATGTCTCCTTCTCTCGTGGTTTTAGTAAATTTTATGACAAATCATCTTAAATAATTTGCACTTTCTTCTTGCAAATGTCAATAACAATATTAGCGCCATATTTGCACAGACAATATCTGCGCTGTCAATTTAAATCGAGAGCGCAGGCGCCGAGCCAAACCAATTTGTTGCCATATCAGACGAAGCTAGCTAACGAAGTTTTTTAGCACTTTCTATACATGTCGTATTATGGTAGAAACGCACGCCAAATTTGTACAAAGTACCATTTCTGTAATATCTAACTTTGAAATCAAATACAGCATACAACTCATTAATGTAGTATAAATAAAAATACACTTATATGAATTGAGGGAGTGGTTACACATGTTAACATGTTATATTTAGTGAGAAGAAATCGTATGTTACAAGAACTTTCAATATGTTTTCTCTTAGCAAATATTGTTTATGGATTCTAAAAATTTCTTAATAAATCTATTTGTTTTAATATTTGTTAATTCAATGAAGGTTCTACGTATACATAATTTGCGAACATGGAAATCATATCATCATCAAACTACTGTGTCTTTCTATTTCTAACGAAATAAATAGAGAAATACTTGCAGATGAACTCTGTTTTTGTGTCCTTGTTATGCACATAAAAATATCGAAATGCCACTGAACTGAATTTCGAATATACCAAACGCAAGTATTTATTTAAATCAGCCTTAACATTAAAAACCAGTAGCTAAATAACGTCCACGGAGCGTGTAATAAGCACATTAAGTAATTTAAAATGATTATTATCAGAAAAGGCCCAGTGTTTTGAGCAATACACGAAATTGTTTACTTTCTTAATACCTTTATCATAAAAACGATCGATATCGTGAAAGAGATATGAGATATAAATAATAATAAAGAGAGATCATAATGAAAGAGATTCCCAGAGTTGGATTGAAGTCATAACATTAAAGGCGTATTTATAGTCATGCATTATCTGACAATGCAAAATATTTAGTGAGATTAAGGGCCTGTTTCACAATGTATGGATGAAGTCCCAAATATCTATGCAACACATAAATTATTCGAAAGATAAAAGTTCCAAACAATATACTTGGCATTTCATGACGAATAGCCCACATGCTACACAGTGGTAAGTGGAAAAAATAGAACACAACCACAGAGTGGCTTCCCCTTAATAGAGACTGTAAGTATGTATTGACACTTTCTTAGGCGGGCTAAATATAAAATGAATCGGTAAGTGAAGTATTTGTGCTGAGACAATTTATTTAAAAAAATGCTTTAACAATGAAATAAACTACTACTAAAAGGCCTTATAAAATGTTAATTTTTAATTAAGGACTTTGGATTCCACGTTATTACAAGTAATCGGGAAAACATTGCAGTCTAGCGTAAGGACCATGTTTTGGAATAAGTTTATTTTAATAGTATTTCTTGAATTATGTCTTTGAGTATATTTTCGTCATGTTTTATGTGAAAAACAAATAATGAACAATGTTGGAGGCACAATGTTAACAAATTAAGTTGCACCTTAATAATTTTGGTCAGGTTTTGTATTTATACATGATAAGTTCGCGATCGTATGTTTTAAACAGAATGTTTCCACTTTGTTCATATTAAAGATCGTGCAACTGTGTAATAACGTTCATATTTAAAGTCCTGTAAAAAGATCAACTTTTATAATTTTACGATAGGAATTGAACCCACGAGCGCTAAGTGTACACCAAGTAACGACGTGCGTTTGTCGTAAAACCGAAAGTTTGCGATGCACACACACACTTTATATACATACTTATAATAAATATATAGGAATAAAATTCTTCCCACTTCAGAATCTTAATTTATTATATGCGAGCTATAAATAAAAATACGAATTTAAAGTAAAAAAAACTGTTTTTCAACGAGACGAGAGCCAAGTGGATAAACTATTATCATTCGATCCTATATTTACAAAGGGAAACATTCATTACTATAATTGATGCGTTGTTAAAATTAATGTTCAACTTTATAATTTTATGTAATTACAGTTATGACATATGTATTTATGTCTGTGCATTTCATATTTCATACAAGGACTCTTATTGTTCATATAACCTTTTGTTTTCATTTCATACTTTATTAGGCTGCCAGCATTACTGTTATTAATCCTTTATAGGGGCATAGTGTTATGAGTAAGCAAAAATTTTAATGTTACTATTGATCTGTCAACTGTCAACGTCCGTTAACCGCCTTTATTGTTGTCTGTCATATGTCGATTGACGTATAAATGTTACTAGGTTTTAAAAAGAAGAAAAATGTCATTATCAATAATAACGTTTAATCATTGTTTCTTTTAGTTATCAGTAAATTACATTCCGCCATAATAAAATAATACATTGATATTATTTTAAGTTACACAAGTTCTTTACAGTACAGAAAACGGAAATTCGCGTAAAGGAAATCATTTTTCAGGGTTTTAGCTTTAAGAATCCGGTCAATTGCGTTAATGACACTTAATTACTGAGGTGAGAAGGTAAACCTCATTACTGTAATAAAGTGCCGTAAATGCACTAATTACCTAATTAAATAAATGTAATAGTTATTTTTAAATTATTACTTAGTGTAGACTTGTAAGTCACATATATACTCCTTACAAGGTTTTTAAAAGGTATTTTACGGATCGTCAGAATAACAAGTTAACTATTGATTTCATAATTTGAATTTCAATTGAGGGTTTCAAAATACCGTGTTACATATAGTCACTATAACATTCGAAATTGTATATTATTTATTAAGTGAAGATTTGTGTGATTTGCGTGATCAGTACACCACCACCAGCAGAAAGGGCCAAAGCCGGGCCTAAAAAGAGATGCACCGAAGATGACCTAAAAGTGATGGGAAAGTATACGATCTTGAATTGAGTCGCCAAGGATCGAGACCATTGTAGGATTATTATGAAGTAGGCAAGGATGGCGATGATGATGACACATATGAGTCATCATCATCGCCATTATAAAACATTTTGTTAATAAATTAAAATAAAACCAATTTATATTGAACAATGTAATCAATCTATGACCGATTTTATTAAAAAATTAAAGTTTGTAATATGTTGATAATGTAATTTTCTTGGTCATTATAAAGATATTTTAAGCAACGCGGCTGATACGGCGCAGCTAATTCTTATTATCCTTTGTAATTATTCATATACTTTATTTATCTAGCATACATTACGCAAACCAGACCAATTTAAAAACACCTGTTATTAGTAAAGTATTTAATAGCAGTGGGCAAGGCGTGAACCGACTTGTAATGGTAAGTAATTGTAATGTACTTAGCGTTTTTATATTCATTATTCAGTCATATATTATTAGAAAACTATGGACAGGCTCATGTTTTTGTTTGACTTGAGTTGGAACGTAAAGCAATACTATACAAAATCTTTCGCTGACCGATATTTTTTATAGAACAGGGGGAACACGGTCGGGGGCTCACAGTATGCTAAGTGATACCGCTGCCCATGGACACCCTCAGTGCCAGAGGGCTCAAAAGTGCCTTTTAAGAATTAGAACGCTCTTTATTTGAAGGACATAATTAATTGCTTGCAGTTAATTATGTTTTTTTTTGTTACTATTAAAACAAACATAAAACATATATCAATTTTAATATTTAATATTTTTTTTTAACTAATGTGACATACTCTATGTAATACATATTTTCCATCTCATTAGAACAGTTTATCGGTTGCGCCATGCGCCGGCGCCGCATAACGATATGCTATAATTATTTTATTCGATCAATACTCGTTACTTCAATAAATTATCCAAGCATGACTATCATAATAATATTGATTAGGCATTTAGTATATAACTCGATGGCTTAGTAGTTATTTTTGGTTGTTTTTTCAAGATTATTACGCATTGAAAACTTATTACGTAATGTACTATTGGATCGTAAATGAGGAGTTGGAGGACCTGAGAGGCAAACATGGAAGCTAAAGCCTAAATACTCGGCTACACTGAACCTAATATGCATATATATTATATATATTATATATATATGTATATAAGGTTCACAATTATATTTGGTTTGCCTGTCAGGTCCTCGATCAAAAAGTGTTCGAAATTTTTTTGCCCCCTGTGACACTATGATAGCTATATGTTTATAATCATAAATTTTGACAATAATAAATAAATAAATTGTTCTTTTCAGCGATATGATTCCGAGGTTTTGTTTATAATTAATCAATATGAATATAATTTCTTTGCGAATAAAATACTTATTATTATTAAATAAACCTTTCGTGTTAAATAAATAAATATGTATTGTGACTTTATACAAGTATTTAGTTTCCCGCTAATCCTCATTACAGTCATGTGCGCATTTTAATTGCAAATCATGAAACTTGGCGTCACTCGTTACTTATAATATTAATGATTCGTATTTTATTATTTTATGTTTGTTTACGGTTGTTACAACAGTTTTAATTGTTTTTTTATTTGGGAATGGTGCAAGAAGGACGTCATAAATACGATTTCTGTTGATTTCGTAAAGAGTGACTGTGGGAATTGAATTCGCGCCCTGTTTGAATTTGGAACAACAAGTTGGTCAGGTAATATTTATTCATATTACCGATTTCATCGCTTTGGTTATAGCATATGCATAAGTTAGTTTTATCCAGAGAATTAGGTCTGATTTGAACGAATGGTTTACCTATTAAGAAAGTTAATCACGAAAGAATTGTGAATGTCACTCTACAGGACTCGCCTCGCCTATAGAACTTATAATGAATTTCTGTATCCTTTGTACCAAATTTTATTCCATTCCCTATTATTTCGCTGGAATTTAATAATAGTAGGTATTTCATAAACTGCGTAGTCGTAACTCTCTACATGTATTTCAAAACTTTACTAAAGATAAAGGCAAGATAGCCAAATGAAAGGTTTCTGATGAGGAAGCCATCAACTTGGCGACATATCAAGACCTTGTAACAAATGTTTAAATTAAACAAAGAAACAACATTGCAAGTGAAATGTTCTGTCAACGCATAATTATACATTATCACAAGAGGTATGCTTCCCATTATAAAGAAATTAAAGTTGAAAAATGCAGAAATAAATCATAAAAATAGGTACCAATTACGGAACAGGATTTTTTATGATTCTGTTTTGTTTTAACTACTACGACAACCCTTTGCAGGTAACGCCGTGTTCGCTTGAGCCCAACTCCAGATGATTTTGCCAAATTTCGATAGGTTCTTAAATGAGCATCTTCCACAGACTCACTGTCCCTCTCGATAATTCTTATGCCGCATTTACATTCAGTCGCAGTGAGCAGTCAAGTGAATACTTAAGACGAAGTATTGCATTTACACACTCGTCCTGCCCACTTCCCTGCTCACTACGGCTGAATGTAAATGCGATATTTTTTCTGGCCAGTAACGAGACGTATACACGAGATCGTGATAGTGAAATTCAGCTGTGGTAACAATGGTGTCTAGCAGCTGGTCACACAATAAGTACATACTAATAAAACGAGTCTCAAATATGAATGTAAATCATGGAAATGTCATAACAATTCCCACGGGGTTCTATAATACAATCAGAAGCCGATCGGATCGTGACTCATGGCCGATTTAGTTAACCATTTATTTAAATGCTTCATTCGACAGGAGACAAATTATTTGCGATAAAACCTAAGACATGACTAGACGCAATTCGACACACCTAGGTATATGAGCTCATAAGTGAAAGATTAACTTCAAAATTTCATAACAATTAAGTAGCTAAAAGACGAAATGTTAACAACATCAATAATTATCTCAAGTACAGAAGATTTCATTGCGTTTTATTTAGAAATACATTTATAGAAATACATAAAAAACTCAAATTCATCTTTGAATACAACCGTATCTAACAACCAAAATATAAGCCTACCGTCAATTAACAATTTTGTGAGTACATTGCACTGTCCTTGAAGCGCCATTCTACACGGGGCGCCCGTCAAGGTCGGACGTCCAGCATTTTAAATTAATTACGGAAATGTCTGTTTGATGAATGAGTTGGAACTCGATAACAGCACCTTTTAACACCTTTTTTGGCGTGATGTGACGAATCAGAGATGTTATTTCGATAATGAGGCTGTTATTATGTCCATTTAGGGAGTGATTCAGTTATATGGAGACGTTTATTAAATTACTGTTTGTATATGTACGTTGTGATTTTTACATGGTAAGGGTTTTTTAAATGTCACTGCTGAAGTGCTTATGTTGCAAATAGATTTTCCAGATTTATGACTGTTAATTTTACTAGTAATATTCCGAAATTTTAAAACATTAAAATAAATACTATACATTACAATAAAAGTAATACCGAAGACAAAAGACAAAATGACATTATTTTAATTATTGTCTAAACAGGAAATCTAGTTTAGCTTTAGTTCATAACAAAACCTCGTATTGCTGTTATCGCTAAACCTGTTTTCTACTAAGGTCAACTAAATTGTATAGAAAAAGTTGTAATTTTAAGTTTTTGTTGTAAAAACTAAGTAAAATATCTTTAAACTAGTGGTAAAAAAAATAAAAAAAGCAAAACATGTGCGATGGCCGGGAATCGAACCCGGATCAACTGCTTGGAAGGCAACTATGCTGACCATTACACCACCATCGCAGCTGGCAACAAATTTGAAATTATGGAACTAGACCGACTATAATCTGATAAAAAATGATTATAATCTAATTGTGTAAATAATAATTCGAAGAACACGCTTAATGGAGAAGTTGTTTACCTCCATAATCATGCAAAAAAATAAATCTATCTCACTATTACCGAAACCTAAACCTAACATATTACATTTAACAAAAAAAGTACCAACTTACACTCAAAATAAAGACATTCATATTTGAAATAGAACTATGAAATATCTGTCCAACTGTGTACATTAGAATGTAACGAATAAACTAAAGTAATTGTATGCATATTATCTTGCGCCCGTGCAGATCTATCAGATTCTTTGTAAATCGCCGCTAGTTGATCGTGATCGAGATCTTGGGTGAATATAAGTTTAGTATATTTAGGATAGTTTACAACTATTTATATTTAATATGTGTTTCAATTATGTCCTCTTTAGATGGCAAATATTTGAAATCCGTATTTCTTTTTATTCATGTAATTAATAGAATAAAGTGATTTTTATACTTTTAAACGAAATAAAGTAACAGCGCTCGTTATAGCAAAGCTGTCTACAGACAAAGAAACAGAGATTTTTGACTTATAAAAGAAGCTAAAAAAGCAAACGAGTCTGAATTTTAATACGTTTAGCTAAAAAGCTACTTTACATAACCAACGTCTTTAACAGTGCATTCATGTTAAGGAATCGAAGTAAACATTGTCTAATTAACAATTATTTACCTTGGATTTATGATTGCGTGTCGTAACATTGGTCAGTGGTCACCCTACAAAAGTTTTGTCGTATGATAAACTGTGACCCGCATATAATTGGTCGTTCCCACGACGGGTCTCGGGACCCTCACCTTTTCACTTGTTAGCCATTTTTGGCTAACGATCGCTGGGGTCAAGTTAGAGAGGTCACTGTCAAAATACTATCGGTCCTTACATCTATTTTAATTCAGTCTTTAAGCAATTATTATTGACATTTATTTTTAGTGTTTAATCTGTGCCGTCTCTCTTTTCATAGAGTAATGATACTGTGACTATTCTGTGACTAACATATTATATATGTACATACATATTATATACTGGTTTATATTTAAAACCGGGTTTAAATTAAATTGACTGATTTGATTAGACTTCATTTTCACCGTAAACTGCGTTTCGTCTTAATATTCACTAAACCTACCTTTTAGGTAGAAACATATGGAAAATTTAACTATGCTACCCCTCTATTTTAATTAGTATATTTTTAGTTTTAGACACTTGATACGCTGGGCAGGAATATCCTAGTGTAGGATTATTATGACTACTAAAACACATCTGTATTGGGGATTGATTAGACTCTTCCGAGGTAAAACAAGTGAAAAATAATTAAAAGTTTTTCGAAAATTATTTAGCAATGTGTGGGTATACACGTGTGCGAATGATTGTTTGTGTGAAAAGGTCTCCGCAATTGTATCACACAATTTATTACATGTCATTATCCTTCTATATCACCGTAATCGAATACGTCAATATAGCAAGTGGCAAAACACATAAATCTACAGTAACAATATCTAAAGCGTCTAAAGCATGTCAATAAAGCATGATTTACCTATAATCTACCCGCTTACAAAGTGACATTTACAATTACTCTACAATTTATGGAATACAGTATTGGGTGTGTTTTTATTGAAGGACGATCGTTTGTTTGCACTAAGTAGTTTAATAGGTACTATATGAATTTATTATAGGATTACGATTATTACAAATTGCCTAAGCTTTGACCAAGATCGCCTTGTGACTTGAGCGTTTGATTAACTCTCTACCTATGTTTGAACCCGGGCTGTGCATGAAAGGATTTTCTCTTACTTGTGTTTTAGGAAAAACATTAGAAACGTGAAACAAATACAGGGTGCTAAGGGTTATTGATCCAGGCCAAGGGTTGTAGCGTTACTAATTTTTTTTGTACACTAAGATTAAAGTCAACTTAACATTTCCAATACAGTCTAAAGACTGTCCTGCCCTTTAGGGCATCATATTTTCTATGAGTTCGTAATACATGTGCTCGCTTTTGCGATGAAGAATTGATAAATTTGATAATTGATTCATATACATAACGTTAAACATCAATATTTTTACATATACATAAATCTTCTGTGTAAAAATTAATTAGCTTCACAATATTTTTTTGTATTTAAGACGTGTAAATAGTACAACGTCTGTCGGGTTAATATATAATGAATTTCTAACAGAAACACTTTACGAAATTTGCCTAACATAATAGACTTCTTTTACGACGTCGGCATGGTTTATATTTTGAATTCCGAATTTGGTCAATTAATATCCGATTTCCGGTTAAAATGCGCTACTTTTACTATCATAAACAATACGCTAATGAAGGCGACACTACAAAGAGACCCACACTAGATGATAGAAAAGGGCGTAGGTGGGTACTGTTACGTCCAAATTCAATGGTACCGCAAGTGACGCCCTAATTCGAAACATGTATGGGCATAGGGCCAAAGAAAGTTGAACGTCCAGGCTGTTAATGTTTCTTGTTCTATTATAATTTTGTGTGCTCAAACTGTTTCGTAGTCCAAATCATAAACAAATTTAATATTGTCTTTGGTTAATCTCTCAAATTAAAAATGTGGAATTAAGATTAGTACAATTTTATTATGTAAAAAAAAATCCAATGTACCAAACATTGTCACACGTAATTTTCTTCTTTTTTGATAACAGTTTCTTGCCTATCTACCTACTGTTGCTAACATTATTCAATCTTTAACAAAGATAATATTTTTCCATATGTGTAGCATGCCATACCATAATGGTAGCATAATAAATTGAACTGCTCAGCTGTCAGTATGAATTTGACAGCTGTCGCTATGACATTTCCTCGGTTCGGTGCTGTCACTTGTCTAGACACCATTGTCGCGGCATCATCAGAATTTGTAATGCTAAACAATCGCGTTGTGATTTATGATTTAATTTTATAGTAAATCCTTATAATGCATAAGTTTGATTTAAAAGATAACTAACACGGATACATTGGGTCGATCGTACCATTGTGTTTTTAAAAAATGTGTTATTTGCAATCGGTTTCATTTTTCTATAACTTATCACAACAAATATTTCGTAATTTTTTTTTGTGTATCGAATGTGTACAAAAAATCAGTGTCACTAACAACCTTTTTAGGTCTCGACCTCAGTTTTTTGAAACTGTTTAATGATCATTTGCCAATCATCATTAGTAGGCCCTCGACATTTTGGGTCTAGGCGAGCAGGTTTCCCTACGATGACATCCTTTATCAATCGAGTGAATGTTAAATGGGCACATGGAAAGAAAATCAATTGGTTCTAAGCTGAACATCGAACCTACGATTGGGCAAATTCTGCTCTGTATGATATAAGTAAATATCTATAATTTATATTAGAATTAATCCAGGCTTATTTATGTGTAGACTATATTAAAATATTCAACATTTTTTTACTATAAATCATTTCATGTAATCACCTAAGTAAACAGGTTCCAGCCCAAACCCAATTTACACAATGACACATTATTTAATTAAATGTATTGTCTGTGAACTCGAGACAATCGTTTTGATTGCGGCCCAAATTGTTTTCATCATGAATCATCTTGATTTTATGGTAAGGAAAGTTTTATGAAATCGTCAAGACATGATTCGAAAGGCGAAAAATATCAAAAGTAGTTTTTCCTTTGTTATACTATTCATGCTAATAAACGAATAACAACAGTTCTTTTAGCATTAGTAAAATTTAGAAAAAAATAGGTTTTTTTTTATAGAACAGATGTTAAGTGATGTTAAGTGATACCGCCGCCGATTGACACTCAATGTCAGAGGGCTCGCGAGTGCGTTGCCGGCCTTTTAAAATTGGTACGCTTTTTTTCTTGAAGGACCCTATGTCAAATTGGGTCGGAAATACTTCAGTGGGCAGCTGACGACGACGTACGACCTTGAAGTTTTTATGTCAAATAAATTAAATTTGTGTGAATAATAAAACATGGATTAATGAGAGTACAGCGTTTGTTGCTATTGTTTCAATGTTCCATTTAAAAAATAAAAGAGATATAGACAGGCGGTATTGTCTTGAGTATTACATCGTCTTGGAACGAATATGCCTATTGACTAAACAGATATCACAACAGCGAACAACGACTCCCATATGTCAAAATCCAATACGTGTCATACAGAATCACAATTACCGCTAAATCTGGTTTCTGGATCTTATCCTTAATTAGATAGGTATGGGTGACTTTTTTAACTCATACGTCTAGAAATTATCTTAAAATATTAAATATAAACTAAATACGCAAGAACTCAAATAAATTACAAAAGAATAACGCTATTATAAAACGTTCCACGACGTTTTTATCCTGATGAAAAACCAGGTCAAAATATTTGCTACCTCGTTTCGTGTCAACTGGCCATTTGGTCGCGACCTTAATAAACAATAAAACCCTTAAAATATTACGCCTTTCATTAATTAACCACGTAGGTGACCTAGACGTCAAGATTCGTTGGTTTAAACTGGAGATTCTATGTTCGATAGTCAAACAATATTTATTTTCGCATTGAAAACTGATCATCTACTTACTTAAACAGAAATATGTGAAATTAAAATAATATTTTCTTTTTCTATTTGAACAACATAATAAGCCAAGACTTATGGAAATCAAAACATATACTGTAATAATGAACGAATATTATTTCTGTAGCACTAGTAGAGTTGGAAATGCTTAAATTAAAAAAAAAAAGAAATTGAAAATGGAAAATAGAAAAAGGTTGTCGTGCTCTTCAGTACCTGCTATGTTGGCGCCTGCGTTCACGGCTAAAGTATATTAACTCATCGACTTTTATGGCGTCTCATGGCTGAATTCTGACTTCATTCGCTTTTGTTTTAGTACGTTAATAGTGTACGAAACCTTTTTGAATGTAAATGCTTTTTCATAAAAGATGTAGCATTTCTATTTTATAGAAAAGTATAGTTTCTATCAATACAATTTTTGTATACAGTAATATACTGTTTTTACTGAATTTAAATCGATCAAAATTTTACGACGTTACGAGGTATACCTACGATAAACACATGTTGGATCTTACCTGAAACAATAAATACAAATGATTAGTTGAAAGTTTGAAAAAAATCTGACACCAAACTTATCTAAACTTGGGAGTATTATATGTTTATATGTATTTACTTGAATCGTGATACACGCAAACGATAAAATTCCATGTAGAATTTCTAAGTCTTTTTTAAATAAACTTTTTTTAATTAACGTGACAAACGTGTTATCACAACTTTATATTCATCTATACAGGTGTAGTAGCACCGTATAAAGCTTGGCCGCTAATCTTAAATAAGATTAATTTGACAGAAGGAGGTCATTGACACTACCCAAACACTCTTTTCATATTATCAGATAACGTTATGCAAACTATGCAAATAAGTGTGAGCAGGTTCGTAATTGTATCGGTTGCGACACCCGCCCACGGCTCGGACCGCCCGCCCACGGCCAGGTACGACCTTCGAGAACTATTTCTAGTGACCTTCGATTTTGGTTAAGCTGGTTTAGATTTAGACTTAGATTTTATTCACAAAATTAATATTTTGTTGGAGATTTAAAAAAATATTAAAGATAAAGACGACATCTTTATTAAAGTTCTATAAATATTCAGAAATTGTTTAAATAAATTCAGTAAAATGCTGTATTTACCAACGTCGCCTGCATATAAATATGTCGATTTGTTTACGAATTGACTCATAAATCGGCTATGTCTTGTCGATTTACTACTGTAATAAATAACTCTTCAGTCCACAAACGCATATTAAAAAAAATCGGCAATGTTTGCATAATCTATAGTAAACAGGTAGTGTCACAGACTGAAGAACGCACAATACTTACATTATACATAATATATGAACGAGAATAATTAAGAAGAATATTGCAACTAAATAAAGTTAGTTGTTTGAAGTTATAAGCGAAATTCGTAATAGTTTAGGGAATTAATATGGACTAATTATTATTATAGTGTTATAAATTATTTAAAACAAAAATAGCCTCTGTTTCCTCCTCAAATGATGATTTAAATAAACCACTGTTATATAATTCCATTAATTATAAGTATTAATTACAGTGCGCAATAAACCAATAGTTTGATCTAAGTTTTTTCGTCATTCCATGCATATTTCATAACCATCGCCAATTATTTTTGTCCTCTAGATTGTTCATCAAGATCGGTGACATCACAAATGTCATCACAGACTATTAATCAATATCGGTTATCGAATACAGATTAAAAACACCGCGGTCATTTATCAAGTTTATAGGCGTTGAAAACAAGATGTGATATTGGCATTTTATAGATAAGGTGAAAACCAAAAAATCTTGAAGATGGTTTCATTTTTAATTATTACTGGTTTAGTATTTTTTGGTATTATTTAGTTGCCATCAACAATAGTGAACCGATCAGCTACCAACTAGGACCTACTTACTCTGTGTATGTATAGTGTACAGTATAGTATAAATGTTTACTGGTAGTCTCTCTCTGGTACTTATATTACTCTTATTTACTCCCGTAAAGCCGTTTATGAAGGCTTCAAGTCTTTTTTCAATATGTCATTATTTTATCCAGTTAACATGAATTATTCGTCGATTCCAACTTTCAAGTAATTTGTTATTTTTTTAAACTTTTTTACTAGCAAGCAAAACAATTTTTTGTTACTTAAAAATCATAAAAATATTACTTAAATCATAGCGTGAATCATGCGCATGACTCACCGTAGCCAATTCAATGTGCGCTTAAATACATCTCTAATTAATCAAAACGGCTCTGTCGATAAATCTATAAAAAGCCGACCTTGACACCGGGTTCGAGATTTTGGAATTGAATTATTATATTATGTACTTCCTAATATGCAGCTTATATGACTTTTAGCGAGTGCACAGGATACACAAATACGATATTTATTGGTAAATCCTTTGAATTTCGTATACATTTTATATATATCACTATTTTCTTACTAGTGTTCCATTTTTTAAAATTACTGTAAGTCAAGACCTTTCAATTATCTCCATTCCCATACTCATTACGTAAGTTATGCAATAACAATATCGTCCAAATATTAAATAAACAAGAAGAAAGCGACTTTCTAAATCTAAATGATTAGATGATAATAATCGATTTATCGATAGAAAATTGACCGGCGGCTATGTATGGCTCGGACGATAAACGTTATTGTATAATATACTCTTCACGTTGCGGTTTCACTATAAAGAATCTCCAGAAAGGCTGAATACAATTTACAACGAAATAAATCTTTATTTCTCACACTGCAAATTCTTTATGTTACTCAAAATTAAATATCCTTTTATCATTCTCATTTTTGACATGCATTTATATATTACATACATTTTGCAATTATATAATACACTAGCAGACTCGGCCAAGCGTTGCTGTGGCTAAGGTTTTTAATATATTACATTGTAGTAAGCTATTCAAGTAGGAGAGCTGATGTGAAAGATAGATAGCATATGTGAAACGTTGGTACTTTTAACACAGCGCCATCTGTTAGAATTGTATCAAATAATAAACAAATAATTTGCAATAAAATAAAATTGCGACTATAATTAAAGATCTAAGCTATCCCATCTCTTAAGTTGGACCAGACTGCTCACGGTGTGCCAATTTAATTGAAAATCGGTTAAGTAGTTTTGGAATCCATCGCGGACAAACATCGTGACAGGAGATTTATATATATTAAGATTTAAACTATTTGAATTATCGATCGTTATTATTCAGTACAACGTTCAGATTGCTATTGGGATTGCATTGGTTCATGAGGGGGTCAGGTTTACCGGTACCCGAAATAACGGTTTTAATTCCATCATTCGGAAAAGGGTGGCATCCTTAATGCATCGTGTTAGGCATAGCACCAATGGAATGTGTTCAAAGAATTCGCATATCTTAAAACGTTGGTATGCTGTCCATGCCCCATTGGAGTATTTTTGTTTGGTTTACCAATACTAAAATAGCAACTAAAACCGAATTGTTACTAACTGTAACTAAAACTCTATATGGATATCTTCTAAAGTGAAAATATTATTATTATTTCAAATTAATTATTTAAAACTTTTAATACAGCATACTTATTGTGTTTTCCGAAAGAAATTTCTGCCTATATAATCAACCTCATCAAATATCATAATATTAGATCTTAAATATACGTTTGCAAATACTATGTTTACAAATATTCGTTTTTAATTACATTAAATAATGAATTAACGATAGATTCCTCCTGCACATTTTAAATCTAGATCTACAGCGCAGTTAAGTTTTGTGTAAACCGTTTGTTTATTACAACAATCCTAAATTAAAAAAGAATCATAGAGAAGAGAAATTAAAAAAACATTTCACATTGGTTTTATATCAAATTGAAATAAAATCCAACAGTGCGAAACTAACCAAGCTATGGTTTCAATAACCCATTTAATGGGTATTGTTCTAGAAATTTATCCATTGAAATGACACGATAGGAAGTTGGCGCATATGATTTTGTGGCGTTTATTGCATGCAATTTCTGAAATAACTTCATGGTATACGCCACAATTTTACGTGCATATTAATTGTCCTTTCATGTTGATGATATAATTCATTCGCCACGCTCATTGGTCAGTGTAATCAATATTCGTTTCGTATCTGCATTCCTCTCTCTAAACCGTGACGATTTCCTACATATTGTTACATACAATCGTGTACGCATAATAATACTTGTTGTATGGTTATAGAACTGAAGCTGAGCTCTGAAGCACTTAAAAAACAGTTATATATTAAACACTAAACTCGACTCTTTTGCCATACTATATATAAAAACTGCCGTATCAATTTGGGCAGTGCGGTCGCTATGCACATTGCATTCTAAATTTAAATGATATTGAGTGTTTAACTTTATTAGATAATACCAAGGAATTATTGTTGAAAGAGGCAAACATGACATTCATTTCATGATTATTTGATACTTAATTCTTTATTCATAAAATTTTAAAATAAACCTACTGTTGCACAAGTAGAATACTTTCTTTTTTTAGCATAGAACAGCATATGTTGAGATTAATATCGATGTGCTGACCCCTACTTCACGGACTTAAACTACGAAGTAACCTGGTCAATGACACAGTTATAGGAAACAATCGCGAATCTAATAATCCTTCCGTGCCACATATGGTCAGGCACACCATGGTTTTATGTCACGTCGCTCATCGCATCCTCAATAGACACACATGGTCTTCCGAACCGATTCACAGGAACAAACAACAATTTTTAGCGAGAATTATGACAAAATCGTTTCGAAATTCCTTTTTTAAATTACTCCAGTTGTTAATGTTTTTACACTGTCAGAATTACTATAATACTCGCAATATTATTTAATTAAATAAGTCGAAAACACAACTAGAGACGTTTTTCGTTACTTACGAGTATATTATCGGCACTGTCTTAACTTTTACGAAAAGGCCTAATTAGGTGTTTTAAGAAACATTTTTAAAGTTATACTTATATTAGCGCGTTAGGGGAAAATGATGAGAGTTACGATGCACGCGCACACCATCAATAAAACCGACACACTGAAGTTAGCATAGACAACATTTTTAAATGAAATATGTTCATTTTGTGATATTTAAATAAACTTTATTTAACTAGATAATACGTAATAATAAAACTTTCATTTTATTATATAACTATTAATATTGTTTATGTCGTTTTTTCTACAAACGTCGAATAAGTGTTTTTTTTTCATACTGTCCGCATGAGACAAAGACAAATAAAATAAAATAAATAGCAGTTGCGATGTATGGAAAACGTATTCATCTAAAATACTAAATACTGCGAGCAATTTCGAAATATCATTTATATATAGATACACTTTTTTTAATTATGTATATACGTTAAAAGAAAAGTACGGAAAACACCAAAAAAACTTAGCCACTTTGAAGAGCTACACCACACTACAAATTTTAAATCACACATATTACAAAATAAACTAAACGAAAATATTACAACAAGCACAGATTTTTTTTCTTTATTCATAATATTACATTTATCTTTAATTTAGAGGCAAGCAATCGCATCCCAGTTTGGCTAAATACCTATAAAACTTATGAACGACAAACCTTATAATAAGGTCGAACAAGCGAATGTAATCATATACTAAGTTACAGAAAAAAGGCTCAAATCAATCCAATTATTTCGACAATCACACTCAGCGATATATTTCGACCCTGAGGTCTATATTATAATTTGTATCAAGTCACTGTCGAATGTATCAAACTTTAGAAAGAAAAAAAATGTTTTAACAGCTCTTAGAACCAGATTTGATTGACTTTCTAGCGCACAGATAACTCTTAATTTTATGGTTCCGAAAAGTTTAATTTACACTGCAGGCAACACTTATAATTTGCATTACCCTGAGAAACTATTAAAACTACAATTCAAGTCAGGACAATTAGTTCTCAGAGACGTCAAATTTAATTAATGGGAATATTTTAAATATGACTTTCTAAAAATTCTGCTTAATTTCCTCTACACAATGGATTTTATCGAAATTCATCTGGTAATTTAATTAATGTCAGTATGGTATATTTTATGATTAGTAATAATTTCGGTTATTACTAAGCTAAAAATTTGATTACCGGCGTACAACTTTTTTGACGTGATAAAGCATCAGTGCGCGTACTCAGTAACTTCCAATGCGACAGCGATTCCGACATTTTTGCATGCAAGTTCGGTGTATACTCAATATCCGTAGCTCTGAGTACGCAGCCTTGGGATAGCGGAAACAAAAAATAGTAATTTAGATCGGGTTCGCTGTTGGTACCGATATAGTAAGTTCAAGGCTCTAGCTCTGATATCTTTATATATTTTTTGTAAATTTTAGCAAAAATACTAAGTTTTAAGAACTGAATTATTATTTATATATAAAGAAAATTGTAAAATACATTTTTAAAATAAATTTCAATGTTTTTTTTTTATAAATAGCTGTTACTATATTTACACTACATTTTTGAGAATGGTTCCCCAATTGGATACCTGATTAGAAGGGAACAATTTTTATCTAAAATAAACTCTAAAATATATACCAGTAGAGTATAAATTCTAATGTTTGCAGAAAATGCAAAAGATTTGGAGAAGCCATTTACAAAATTCGCGCAACTCATTTAAATTCGAAATTAATGGTATATTTTCTGCTGCTTAGCAATAAGATAGAGTTAAAATATAAATGGGATTATAATTTATTACAAAACTAAAGGTTGTCTCAAGGAGTGTTTATTATTATCATAACTAAATTATAGCTATGCGTAGATGAAAGAATATTTGTTATCATTGAATAAATATTGGATTCTCTACATAATCTCAAAAATGCAGATGCAGATGCAGATGCACATGATAAACGCACAAATCCATCTGCACCATACGCACATTTACACTAATGCTTTTAAAGTTGGAATTTATATTTATCGCATTAAAAGTAATATTTATTGCTGTTAAATAAGCTTCAAAATTTGTACACGAAATATCAAAAAACCTGTTCTTATAAAATTCGCAAAAGCGTTTAATTAAGTTAAGACACAAAAAATGGCTCAATTTCACAAAATTATCATTTAAGCCTTCAATTTGAACTCCAGAACGCCCTTAACCTGTGTCATCGGCTAGCCTCAAGTGCGAATAAAATCATTTTGACATTAATCGACAGTTAAACGCCCATTTAGGGCATACACTTACTATCACTGTCAGTTCACTGACAGCTGATCAATCACAGGAAATTTTTTAATAACCCTGGATATTTTTTGTACCAGGAAGTGACTTTTTAGGTATGTACTTTGTATACTTGTATTATGATCTTACCATAACTTTAGTTCAGTCAAAATAGATAAAAAGATTTTAATATATTTGATTTATTGTTGAATATAAGTATATTTCTTTTTAATATGCTTCATGTACCACGAAAGAGATAGTCTAGACACCCACAACACGGGGGGGACTAGCGTCAGATCCATTTTATCACCACCATAATATTATGTTGTCATGAATTAATTAATATTTCTTTTGTTTGTTATTTATCAATGCGTTATATACCACGTGATGTGATAGTAATTAGTGATAACAAAATCCTGGTGATGTCTTCTACTTTGGCGCAAGATTATACTAAAGCATTAATATTCATATCTATATGAATAAATGTTTCATTCAATTGCCAAATGTCAAGTTACGCTCCCAACTTGTCAATCAACGTCAACAATAAAGAACATAGAAGTTTGACAAAGATAAAGGTATCCTCCACCCAATATATCGAAACCCGTGTTCAAAATGTATCTACATCTTATATAATCAAAATTCTATGGGACAATGACAAGAACAATTTACATTCTGCATTGACATTGACAGCTGCCACAGACAAAACAGTAAAGTTCAAAGACTCCATTTACATTATTCATCAGTAATTATGGGAAAACAGATGAAGTCTGTTAATAACATTTGCGAGACGCGATGAAATGTCAATTATAGTTTAAATTAAATGATGGCATACAGAATGAAAAGCATTTTGGTGTAAACAAGTTGTTATCAGTCCGAATTCATAATTAATGCGAGCGTAAAGTTCAATGGTTATGATACCTATACATATCACGTTCTACACTATGATAAGATATTCGCTGAAAAATTACGAATAACCTTTTGGGTGCATGCTAGGTTTTTAAAAGATAGAAAGGTAAAACAGTGGTTTAGATTAACGAAAGTAGTTTTTAATCTTATTAAATAGTTATTAAATTATGTGTCTCAATATGGTTATTGTAGATTTTTTAGACTGTCATGTACTTTCTTCTATGCCTCAAAAGACACCGTATCCCGTCCCCTTTAATCTATTTCTTGATTACAAACTTTAGATTTACTTTTTAGTACATATAAGAAGTTAGAGTACGTCTATACGGTAACGACCTAGAAAGGTAATCAAGTTGACATTCCGGTGATTTCCGCGCGGATATGTTGCGCATTCGTAAAGGTCGTCATTTCGATAAATACTATTTTTAAGATCACTTTCGTCTGGCGTGAACGCCTTTTTTGTGTAACCGGCGTCAAGATTTTGTTTACATTCTTGTAACATTTAAAGGCTACTTACTTATAAACATCATACATATGTATAATTTATATTACACTTTGTAATGATTTATATTGTAATAAAACTATTAAAATAAAATATTCTATTATGACATTTTTATTGTTTTTATAGAATGAATGAATGAAGTGTTATTAAAGGTTTTATTTAACCGATGTTATTAATTTAGTTTTATAAAAAGGTACGACAATATATGTAAAAAACAGACTTTCGGAAATCAGTAAGATTGATAACCATTTACATCTTAACAAGTGAAACTCAGTCCCGTGTAGATAATAAAATTATCTTTGAAATATTTTCTAGAACGCATCTCAATATAAGTAATTATATATGTCCTAAATTTAATGTTTTTTTTTATCGTGTGTTTACGTTTCCGTATAATAAATATATAATGAGCTTTTTAAATCCAGCCAATTGAATACAATAGCCAAATATTGCCATAATCTAATTCAAAAACCTCGAGCTTCCTTACATTGTTGCCATGCTTAAAATTCTAAACGCCTCATGGGAATTCAGGAATTGGTGAGTAGGTAGGTACGTGTATATTCTTGCCAATTGACAATTGTTTGAGTTCCTTCGATAAAAAATTACTTTAGGTATTTTTAAAAACCGCCATTATTAAAAAGGGGTATTTTGATTAATTAATTATTCGTTGCTCATGAAACTAAACTAAACGAACTATTTAGTAGTTTCTTGTTTTATCTTTTGATCGTGTAACTAAATGGGGTGTATGTGTATAATTATTTGAAATATGATAAATGATAACAAGATTATGTTTAAGGTATAATTTTCCATAAACACAGCAATTTACTTTTCAATTTGAAGGCTCGAAAATTCAACCAAAAATTTAATGTCATCATTACGCTAATTATTGTCAAACGTCATCAAACGTGCGCATCTATAAAGAGCATAAACTAGAAACGTATAGATTATAGAACAATCGATTACGCGAGCTCCGTAGAATGGGCGCGGTTTCGCGAAACATTAGGACGTGACGTCACGCCCTGCTGACAAGTACGAGGTTTGCATTTCAATTGATGTTATTTGGTACGTTTGGATCTAAAGTTCGGATACATTTTAATTTGCATCGCTTGATACATTCTAAGTAGTATGTAGCAATTGCGATATTAAAACATACGAGAATGTGAATCAAATGTTAATATCTCTCAAACTATGATTTTCATAACAACCAAATTTATGACAAAATATGGTGGTGACATACTCTCCACATATGTAGCTAATGTGTTGGGAAACTAGATTACAATTATTCAGTGGTGCATGGTACCTCTTTAAAACAATTTGATTAAGAAAATGTAGTCTTCCCATCGTGTTAGATCTTAAGTATGCGTGGTCTATATAAAGTTTGATACTTATATTTGGTGATTTGACTTTAGATGTAATGTGAACTGTGAATATAATGAATATAATCAAGAATTATATCCTAATTTAGTTATAAGGTCTGTCGAACCACTTTTTTCCACAAATAACATAACAGCAGAACATGATTATCATTAAATGCGTTTTGGACATTAGTTTTGAGAAAATTATATATAAAACTTTTAACAGTGTTAATATGTTATTAAACATATAACTTCACATAATCAGAAAATAAATAATATAGAATATATAGAAATTCCTGAGTCTTATGAAGACGAAACATGTTTCCATATTTCATTAAATCGGCGCCCTCATATAAAACTTTAAGTATAAACAAAAGAAAAACAATGCACAAGCCACCTGCGCCGGCGCCTCCGCCTTCGCTAATAATCGCTATCGACCAAGGGCAACGCGCAGCTTATCCTACTTTTGGTTTCTCACAACCACATCATAAAATTTAAATAATTCTAATATTCTGTTCAATACTTACGATTATAAAAGTCAATATTCTAAATATTCAACAATTGTTATATTTATACCAGCGATTCCTTTAGATGTTGTACCAACGTCTTAATAAAAACTTTAAAAAATTATTACCTTGTACACGAAAAATTTTTCATTATTCGGTCCAGCTTAGGACTAGTTTGATTAGAAAGACACGCAGAAGTCAGAAGTTTTATATGTATGACGTATGTACATTATGATTATTAAATATATATTATGACAATACATTTTCCTATTAACTTAACTTCTGAAGTTTAATTTTCATAATATAATATATTATTGTACCTATAAGACGCGTTTCAATGTTGTTTAATGTGTTTTTAAACGTAAGCTACTCCTATGAATTAAAATCAATACCACTATGTAAATTTTATAAACAAATAAACCTCGACGATACATACATAAGGTTTATAAATGTCACCTGATTGTCTTGAAATGCCATTAAATAAAAACACTGCGTCAAATTACTTTTAAAAATAATATTTTTTCTACGCTACGATTTGATGATTATAGGCTTTTACTTTTTAAACATTTATCTTTTGCCTCGTAATTAGCTAGTTCATTTTAGTTATAGTTGGTGTTATATTATGTTCTTTTGTATGAAATATTTCAGCACTTCTTGTGCTTTACCCGCTGCAGGTATTTTTATTTTTATTTCTTCATAATAGGGTTGTCTGGAAGAAATCGCTTGTTAGCGATATGGTCGCCCGTTGCCTTGTTTGTATAATTTTGAAGTGTAAATAAATTAAATATATTCCTGTAAGCATACTAAAAATATTATTATAAATAGTTTAATTTCTAGCTAAAACAGTTTGTTTTTTACAGTATTAGAGCTTATTTAAGAAGTATTTTCTTTGCTCAACACGAAAAATGCAAAGCTTTCCCTAGTGTTAAAAACTCCGGTTACCTCACCTAAACTTAAACCTTTAATATCATCCTCGGAGTTTCCTCATTCCAAAACATACTCAAGCACCCAAATTGTCTTGACCTCTTTAACAGTAAAATGGTAAAAATAGACAAAGTGACGTTCTTGCGACAACCGCTAATGACAACTTGCGACATTGGCAAGGCTGTGTTACGTCACATAGGACGAAAATTGGCAGCCTATGGTAAGTTTTGGACAATGTTCTAAAATCAAATCATAATTTACACGGAAACATAAGCACAGAACTATAAGCAAGGGCACAATATTTTTGACAGCGTTCAATATTTACAATTCACACCATTTCTCGCCATTCGCTGTATTAGGAATCAAAATATGAATTAAATATTTTTAATAACAGTTTAAAAAAATATCTAGAATATATAATAAAAGTATAAAAATAAAGAATACATCTGTTATTTAGTAATGAACGGTTTTTCCCAGATTTTCACGTGATTAAAAGTGTAACGCCCAATGATTCAGTATAGTTTTAAGAAAGTGAGTCAATGTACTCTTTTACTGGCTATCTAACGAGGAAATTCTTTATGGCATATCTTATTTCCGAACTTAGTCACGTTTAAATATAACACTGTATTTTTTAGCATAATCGGAAACGGCGAAGGCAATACTTTTGAAAAAAAAAACGAGATGGGATCGATAGACATTATGTCATTTTATGTTTTAATAATTATACAAACATTTTGTTTAGACAAAAGGTAATCTTGCCGACGCCATAACAGACCAAAACTTTGTTGACAAGCTAAAACCTCCACCCCCAAAGGATTAACAAGAATACACCAAATTCTCAATGGTAGGGCATACGATTAAATTATATAATGTAGTTATGAGCATAACACACCGAATACAGTTTTACCTATGTTTTTACACAAGTTAGTGTCACCGTATATACTATACACAAATCCTCAAACAATGAATGGTTGTCTTTGTCATCACTACTTCCACATTTATTTTCTGTTAAATCATCAAATTTCTCGTCAAATTATAGTTGACAAAATTTAAATAATGCAAGCAAACATGATAAAAGAGAAATGGTTCCGGATTTGAATAATGTCAAGTGGTTATCACGTTCATATCGATATTTTATTGGCCTCTTTTGATAGCTCTTATCGCGATAGGATAAGCATGTTATTTTGCTTTTAATCAATGCATCGCCGCGCTGGCTGGCTTATAAACTGTAGGTTTTATATGAAAAACACTTTTCCCACGTAGCTAGTTAAAATCACACGAGCCTTCATCCGGTCAGATAAACTATTGCGCCATTGACATTGAATGAATGAATTAATAAAATTATTTTCAAGATTAGGTCTAGTTTCGCAACGGATCGTGACATTTCTTATGTATCGACTGGTATCAGCCGTGTACACATTTGTTTATCATATTGTGCAAAGGTCATACTATCCGTACTCAGATTTTAGGTCATGTACCATTCATTTGAACGCTACTGGACGTGGTTTTTCGTTATATTGATAAAAATATACACTTATATGCTTATTAAGCTGAGTCGACTGATTCATACTTGAAAACCAATTGAAAACCAACAAACCAAAAACAGACAGTAGTAGTTATGTAACATTCGTTACCGATATGCTAACGAAACCGAGATTAAAAGAACTTGGCTTATAATTGGGTTTAATATATACATATACAATACATACATATTCTCTAAAACTTAAGAGGGTAAAAATGTCCCATAGTATTTATTTATATAAATAATAAATAATGTTTATTTAATATAAATAAAACCTTAAAAACTAATCTATGTCTCTTATCGACTTAGTAAAACTTATTTTATTTTGGAAAATACCAACATAGCAGCCATAAAAGCTGATACAAATTATTTATTTGTTTAAGTTTGGGGAACGTTGCCATGGGAACGACCCGTTTAATCGTACCAACATTCTATAACAAACCAGCAATATGATAAGCAAAGTTAAGTATATTATATTTGGTAAAATCGTACCTAAATTATATCAAAAAAAATCAATCTACAAGAATCATTTTAATTAACTGTACAGTAATGGAACCCAACTACTTTAATAATTGTATCATAGACATCAATGACCTTGTACTTTTGTCAGTCAGTTTATGTAAAGTATATAACAACAGAGTATTACAGTGTATATATATCTATATATATAAAGTGTTCGTTTTTTAAACTTATGTCATTATTTTTCATGGTATACCATGACTCCACTGAGTTATGAATTCGTTAAATTATCTCTTATGGTGAATTGTTGTTTTAGGTATACGGTTAATCTGTATTCTATTGTCTGTGGTCTATTTAATTTTATTATTTTATTTTTATTCAGCGTGATGTGTATGCATTTATGTAGATTTTAGGCTTTTAATATATTTAAAGGCAAACAACATGACGCTTCTACCATTTACGTAAATTGTTAGATGTCACAATATACTTCCAATTACGAAAACAGGTAAAAGTTATACAATATGATTCATCACTATTCTAAACCTCGAAGATTTATTTAGCCTTGTTCCCGCGAATTAAATATTTCAGGGACTAAGCATGACTTCGTTTATTATTTTATGAATATATTTGTGTGCGTGTGTCTCATTCATGTTAATTATGATAAGTAGGCCTATACCAAAAATCAGTTACAATTATTGTTTTGCCATGAACTAAACTATGTGGCCATACAGGTGTCTTAGTGTGGCGGAGATTCCAGATTCCATCCCATCGAAATGTATCTACCGCAAAAATATTAGTTCTGAACTACTCCTACTAAATATGTACTTTTTACTTAAACTCAAATATAAGAGTCTTTCCTCCAACTCTGATTTTGTTCCCTTTGGAGTTTAGACAATTGGAATTAAAGATTTAAGATGGCGCCTGGAAGGTATAGGTGACCCCGGTCTGGTGCTCTCCTCGCTCCACGAATAAATATAGCAATTCGAGAAGGAAATGCCGGCATTAAAAATACACTGCTACAGGGAACAATTATTGTTTTACATTTGTTTAAATTTCTATTAATGTAGGTTAATTATATTGGAAATACTGTATTTTTGTGTATTGGAGGCCTATATCGACAGACAACCTGACCAAAGCGGTTGAGAATAAATTATTTTTATATATTATTTCTATATAATTAGATTTAAGAATATTCTGTTTGATAATAATAGCATTTAAGCGAAATGGTCAGCGAAAAAAGGGCCTTTATTATTATTATTTTTGAGTATTGGAAATAAATTATAATAATTATAGGATAAACTTAGTTCCATGTAAACGAGTTATCGCCTCAGTAGACGTTGGAATCGTTGTAACTAGTACTGTATTTTTTATACATACCCTGCACAAAGCGACGCCAGTGTCCAATCTATCGAGAAAATTGTCAGCATTGATCCTCAGTTCAGGGTACAGGACTGTCAGCCACTCAGCCAAGTCCTCTTTCATGGCATACAAGTACTCCTCAGAGGACTTAAAGGGCCTAAAAGGCCTGGATTCCAGGAGAACTGCACCTACGGCCGCCATCTTGATTTCGGTTACTCAGTGGACATTACTGGTTCTGAAATAAAAAAAATTGTATATAAATATTTGTTTTGAAATAACAGTTGGGAATTCCGAGTATGATGTATGTATGGTTTGGCTTAAGTTCTACATTTTATACTATTAAATAGAGAAAGATTTGTTTGTAAGAACTAAACTAAGAAACATCTAGTGTTCTTTTAACCGTTCATAATTAATAAAGAATATTTTTAACACTAAGTCCCAGTCCTTATTTTTTTTATAAAATATAAGAAAGATGGTCTAGCCTTCGAAGGCAAACTAACTTTATTAAGGCCAATGACAAATGCGTCTGTGTAAACACCAATCTTATTCCATAGGTAACCCAAAGGGCAGTAGGGCTTGGTTCATTTGCAGCTATAATAAGAAGGTTGAATTCGTAAGTACAGATCGAACCTTTGTGAGCCTAGGACCGTAACTTATCACTTAATACCTCTCATTAATATTACTTATACGATACGCGATACTAAATGCCAAGAACACAAATGTGTATGGTATTGAATCTGTCATAATCAAATCAATTGAGATGTCGAGGGTTAATTGTAGCAACCTTGGGCCCATTATTTAAACTATACCTACTTATAATTGTATATTTGCGGATGCCAGGCGGACCCATTCGACTTCTTTGATACAAAGAGTCCCCTCGTAAGTTGTGATATTTACTGATACGTTTTCACACGTGTATTTTTCCTTTCTATACTAAATTTTTTCTTAAGTTTTTGATTGTCCTCATTTTAATATGTGCGATGTTTGTCAGCTAAAATAAATATTCTTCTCTAAAGACTAAACACACGCAAAACGCTTAGAATAACTTAAACAAAAAAATAATGACAGTAGACGAATTACTGAATCCGCAATACTCAGAGTCGATCATTTGCTAACGGAAACTTATTCATTTAAACGGAGTACATACTGACTGTTGTTAAATTAACTTATCGGGGGAAAATTGTACCTTAATTAAAACACATATAATTATTAATATATACCTAAGATTATTAAGCATAGACTATATAATGATGGTATGCTATTTTTTTAAATATGTAGTCATAATATTTACCAAAACAAATCGCTAAAGGTCGTCGCTCGTTACGCTTAAAAGTTTCCAATTCGTGACGAATCTTGCGGTTAAGATAAATTCGCATTGATCAGAAACATGTACAATAATTAAGCATTTTTTATTGCCTACTATCCTATACTAATTGATCTCTTTTAACTTGCCGTAGCTAGATGTATATTTCTGTTTTTAATAGTTTTATTGCAACCAACCTGAGACTGTCATGATATAGGTAACACCTCTAACATTGTTAGTCACGTCCTTTAACTGATAATCATATTAGTACTTGACGCTTAAGTTTAGTCCCGTTACTCTAGGGATATTTGATTAACTAAATATTATTTAATTAGTTCATATAATACCGTACCTCACCCAGTAAGAAGCAGAAATCGAGAGCAATATCATCAATTATAAATAAAAGATCACAGTTCGAATCATTAAGTAAAAAACAATTTAATACTTAAAACATTATACACACGCACTAAACCCATTAAATATATTACATACAAGGAAAGCCATTCATAAAACTATAATGGATTATTGAGCCAATGAAAGTTGATTACATGACATATCGCTTCACTAAACATTAATCGTGCGTCAATAAGATTTAAGTCTATTTGAACTAAAACTCACCACGCTCATGATAAAAACTTTTTTCAGACCACTTTCATTTCACGGTTAATTAGTGAACTTTGGAATTTCTATACGGTGCCAAATTGTGTGACATATAATCCCCGGACTAAGTGCTCCAATAGTGAGCTGAACATCAACCCTAAAAGTAATTATTTATTTGTATAAAAATTATTAATGCCCTAATTATAACAATCCAGAGGGGCTACATCCCGAATGGGTCTGGGCCTCAGATTGCAGTATTTCTTTGATCATTTTAATTTAATAGACAGGAACGATAATAATAGGAAAGAATACATCAGTAAGACAACTAAGGTAACAGATTTTTCAATAATCATAAACTTAATGGCAATGGGCGGGCCATATAGCAAGAGGTACAGAAAAGGGAAGCAAGAAAATATTAAAAGCCCAAGGTTCAAGGAAACAGCAGGTGGTACGTGGCAGGGAGTGGCACAGTGAGACAGGAATGGCCGGATTTGGAGCACACACAGATACCTAAAAATTTAAATGTATTCAAGTGTATCTGACAGACTAATCTATTATTATTATTCCATAGACAAGTGTGAACAGCTTTGTATCTGATACAAATCGTCGAGTTTTGAATTGCGTTAAAATTACGTAAATATTGTTTTTCTTATTATCATTCGTCTTTCTTTAACGTTTGTTTTTAGCTGTCCTTCAAGAAAAGAGCGTATCAAAACTTAAAAGGCCGGCAACGCACTCGCGAGCCCTCTCGCATTGAGAGTGTCCATGGGCGGCGGGATCACTTAACATCAGGTGAGCCGGGCTATCAGGGGGCTATATATCTATAAAAAAAGAAAAAAACAGAAAGTCCATTGGTGCAAGGGATAAGAGTCTGATAGAGATCTGAGAGTATTGGTGTAATTGCACCAAAAATATTTTTTTACTTATTCAAATCATTAAAAGTTTATAACAATAGAAATGTAGATGCAAAATTATAATTAATTTATAAATTAATTAGACAAGGTCAGTGCATTGCAATTTCGTTGAAATATTTCAACATTCAGTTACCAATAGTTCAAGTACGTTTAAATTATTTGTATATTATTATAACTGTTAATTATTTTTTGATTCGATTACAAAACTATTTATAAGATTAGGACAGCTCACGAAAAATCTATACGCACATTTATTAATGTATTATGCTAAGTTATGCTTTGAAAGATTGAAGAAAAATCTATTAGTTTAACTCCTCTGAACTGAGTTGCAGAGAAAACTGAGTTAATACATAACGATTTTTTAAAATTATTATTTTAATTAGTCACCATTTTAGTACGTTTCTTGCTTACAGAAATCCTATCATCGGAATATAAACAAACTAAATAAGCATAATTTGAAAGGCATTTGTGAGCGTCTTTGTAAACTATTAAAATAATTAATGTGTAAATACTGGGTATAATAAATATATAACAATTATGAATTTGTTAAGTAAATTTTATGGGTCTTCTACTTCATGGTTGGAGTCAATATTTTTGCCACGTTTTCTCCTATTGCCCTCTCCTCTAATAAATAAAAAAAAATCCTCGTTTCCCGAGAATTTAATATCTTTTATAAACAACTTGATGTTACGTAATATTATTTATAGAAAAATGAGTACTACGGTGTGATGTGATTTCTCTGATTTTCTGAAGGCTCCTGATGACGAGGTGCCTATATTTGGTTTAGTCCAGAGAATCGTGACGCCATTCATTGAGGAAAATATATTCATACAATTCCATATAAATAACCTTGATGCATAATACTATATTATTAATAAAACAGTTCTTAAAACCAATATGTAATGAAATTAAGAATTAAGATATTGATAATAACATGTATGCTCGTAGGAATGAATTTAAAAATTTAAACAGTTTACCGACAGAATTTTAATTTTTATATTCTTAAATTTCGTAAATTTATTATTTTTATGTATTATAGAAGCTAATTCTAGCGATTCATGTCTCTAAACATTAGCTTTTAGTTTTAACTTAATTTATTTTATTATGTGTAATTTTATAAGTCTACATCTGTAATTTGAATGTATGTGTATCAAATATGTAACTCAACAAAGTGTTAATACTCGTAAATAAGAAGTGTATACTTTGGAAAAACACTCTTGTCTTATAAATTCACGTTCGGTGCATATGTATGAGAGTGTCTTCCCCTTAATAGAGACTGTAAATAGTGTTACTGGACTCTCATGCTAAATATCCTAAATAGTAAATTTGTTAGACTATTACTTCAGTCTTAAGCTAGGATCTTAGTGTTCCGCGATGTGTCAGTGTACATGCATTAAAAAAAATACATGTTACATTCATGCTAGTTTATTTAGCTGGTACATAGTAAATTAAAGAAAACAGATGTATCAAATGTGGTGAGCCATCGGGAGACAAAAGGCAAGTATTCCGTCGCTTGCGTAACGTGGTTGACTTCCGTCGGGTACCGTCAACAAACAAATTCTTTCGTTTATTTTTTAAGTACATCCTGTTTAAATAGCATTATGATTATACAGCCAATACAGATATGTATATCTTGTAGGAATCAATGTATTATCTTTAAATAATAAAATCTTTATTTGTTAAGGTGTTAAAAGCAATAACAGTAACTTAAGATGAAATTAATAGAACTTGAAATTATAAGTAAAAAAAAAATCAATATCAAAATTTTTTTCGTGGAGGAATGGATTGCGCATACTATTCCACGATGCATCTGCTAATCAAAATATTTACTTCCACTACGCTGCGAATATCTCACAACAGTAATGTACGCAGGGGCAGTGCATTCTACTGTATATTATATAACATTTTGGACATATGTATTTACATAGTGAGATATATTATTTTTAAGAAAAAACTTAACGTTGTAAAATTTTATTAAAATCAAATGTCTTAAAACATTAATAAACTTTAAATTGCATCTAATTCGTATCTTGTATAGAAAGTTGTCAGATATATCAAACATTAAAGAAAAAAATGGTTTTACAGCTTTTAAAACTATGTATATTTAAGTTTGATGGACGTTCTAGAATATTATTAAACCTAAACTATTATACAATTTTGATTAATCTGTGATTACAAATTTCACTATTGATTTTTTTTTTGTTTTTTTACCTAACATTTTAAATACAGTAAGGATTCAAAAGAACAGTTCGGGGATTAACCATGGTGCCCAAAAGACCCCTCTAGAGTACTTCACTTAACCTGACAACTAAGAACTTAAGAGAATAACATAATCAAGACAATACAAAATATTTCGCAGATACTGCAACAAAATCTGCTATCTCTCCCGGTGAGTAGGCCACGCTAATCTGTGTAGCGACCGTTGTGACAGACTCGCGTATTTACTAATTTTGAATCGCTGTTTTTTGCTACTAATAACTTTAAATTCAAATTGATACAAATAAAATATTTTCTAACATACAATTATATATAATAAATTTAATCCAAAAATACCTACAATTACGTTTTTTTTCAATATAAAACTTTATCACATCATATCCACCGTTGTCTATAAAATTAGATTACTTATATCATAAATATTTGTCAAAGCAATAGCATTGCTGTCAGTAGCAATTGTCATTACAGCGTTAATTCTTGTCGTTACTTATTACTAAATAATTATTCCATAATAATTCCGGTTTTAAAGTGATTTGACTTTGACATTTTTAATTAATAAGCCCTGTAACATTATGTCAATGGCAACTGTGTTGAGTTGTCTACTGGATCGATTTCAAAACTATTTTACCATATATCACTATCCCTGAATATGGTTATATTAAAGAAAACACTTTTTTAACGGATTGTAGTTATGTATCATTGTAAACTTATAATTATTTAAACATAATTTTTTAGCGTGCTTTACAGCGTTTTCTTTAAATGTGTAAAAGTTATGTTAATAAAAGACAATACTATCTTAATATTAGTTTCCAATATACAATATACAGAAATATTTAGCCGTGCGAAGCCGCGACTGGTTGACTATTATTTAATTTACTATTTATTATAAAGGAAGAGCTTTATCTTTGTCTGCACTGTATAAACTTCCTAACTCCTCTTCCTAAAATGCGATAAGACCAGATATTATTGTTTGAAAAGAGAAATATTGTTATCTTCCAAGTGTCAACTGATGAAATGACAATCGCTGTACCTGGTAAAAAAATACACCGAAAATCGTTTTTCGTCGTTTCGTCTTTCGTTAAATGGAGCGAAAACACTTGAGCGTAAATTGCGAAATAATGAAAGGAAATTGATTTCCAATGAATTTATCGTGTATTCTTTTGTCCACATATCTTGTATATAATAAAACAATCGTATAGATAATATTGATAGGCACGTTTTTATGTGATAACATTCACTTTACCTTAAAAGTAATATTTTGTAAGAATAGTACAAGGGAGTTAATCAGAAAGAAATTTAGTAAAACGTTTTACTTATAATTATGACACAAATTCTAGTCTGTTTACATTTAAAACTACTGAGCAACCCAAAAAATGGCGTTCAAAAAAATAACTGTGTTGGGTTGCAAGCACTCAGAAATCCAATAGCATTCATCCAATATAAATAATATCTAAAGTACCTAAACTTTAATCTAAATCCGTACTTAATAACGAATTCCATGTTAAGATAATATTCAATTCTATATTTAAATCATCGGATAGGGGCCGGTCCCTGGGGCGATTCTCGAAATAGCGAAACTGAAATATCTTATTTCTTTGGATCTCTGCTTCAAGTCCTTCGCTTAGTTCCATTTGGAATGCAAAATACCGTGCTTTTATTTAATATATATATATAAATATTGATATTGGTATAAAAATATTTCTATCTATAAATGTATGTTAAGAAAGAATAATTTATCCATTGTTTTCCGTTAAGATATGTTTTTTATTAAAAATACTATTACAAAAGAATTAATAATAATTACGTACGTTATCAAACATTTTAAAGACAAGAACAAAAGAGCTGCATAAGACACACACACAATTTAGAATAATTTGGAATATAAAAACAATGTAATTAAATGTGTTTCATTTTATTTGCACTTTAGATATTTTATAAAGAATCTTTAAAATATAGAGAGTGAGATTTCACACCTAACACTAAAATTACATTAAAATCATATTATGTAAATTTGCAAAAGTAAAGTGTGTTTCCTGCACAGAACAGACTATATATACTGATACCTTTAACGAATAAAAATTTTGAACCTTTTTAAATTTAACAACACAGTCTGTGTTGTTTAATTTAACGATTAAAAATGTGATTAATTTAACGTGATTACAATTTTTTATGTTTCGATTTTCAAATCCGGCAGAACAATTGTTTCTCTAGGTATATAATATTTTTCACATATAATATTATTAAGTCTAATTTTAATTAAGTAAAGAGAATAGTAGCGTTAAAAACTTGGACTAATTACGTTGTCTACGCTTTGGCTTAATATTTTAAATTCAAAATTTACATAAAGACATAAAAATCAAATTATTACAAAAACATTTTAATAGTTGTACGAATTTAATGTTTAATTTCTAGTTACTTAATGTCCATTCTTATCATTTGTCATTTTTAAATTTCCGATTAATATTCTGAAAAACTGTATGTTAAATAGTAATCATAGTGAAATGACGGTACTTTATAAATTATTTCGTTCAACCACCTTCGATTTTTTTATGTCTGAGAATCCTGTCTAACTTATCCATTTTGTCAATTTATATATGGATTTATAAAAAAAATGTACATAGACGGCGAAAAATATACCTTTATGTTCGTTTAATTGTGAATTATAAAAAAGTATAATTATAAAAAATTTTGATCAGTTAAAAAATATATGCATACATTAACTTTTTAATCAATGTTTTATTAGACATAACCTTAATCAATAATTATCATTGAAATGTGACGTAAACAATGATAAACTTTATTTCTATCCGAATAAGTACCTACTGACTAAACGATAAGGGCTCCTAATAGGACACAATGCAAAGTAATTTGAGTCATAATATATAAAATACTTAAAATATATAAAGGAGTCAAAAATAATACCTCAAAATTTAAAGAAACTCGTCGGTCCACGACACGAAAAAAAATCCGTTATTAACACAGCACTTATCGCGTTATCAAGAAGCGTTTTAATCAACACATGCACTTATGCTGAGCGCTTGTGGCAGACTGGCTTGAATTGAATGAGTCGGCGCGTGCGTTAGGATGCGTATGCGCAGGGCAGGTGGCCTTGAAGAATGCAATTTCGAGATTTATCTCAGTTTTTAATCGAATTTAGAGGCAGCCTTGTATTTCTCGATTTGGGCGTCTACCTGAACATCTGCGGGTTACAATGTAGCAGCGGGTGTCCAATTCTCTAGTAAAACGGAATTTTAAATCTATAAAACCGTTTAAAGCATTGGGTGCAAAAAATATGTGAATACTTTTAAAAACAACTATGTATTTAAAACAGGAAACATCACACATTTTATGGTAACTTAACAACAAGAAACTTAACGATATCCTAGCCTCAAAATTAAATCATTATAAAATAATTGCATTCATTATAAACAAAATTTATATACTACCTTTCTTCAGTAGGAGTATATAACCGATCGCAATTGACTATATTTCAATATTAAATCGAAGCAATTTATTCCCTAAGCTACAGTAGGTAGTAGGGTAGTAGTACCATTACACAATATTACATATTATATAATGAAGTTTTTACCGATCACGAGAAAATAAAAAAAAAATCGCAAAATTCCTTCCAAAATCCGCGCAGGCAAAGCTGCTTTTTAATATTTTGCTCTATTTATTGGAGTAAGGAGCCTTTAAAAAAATGAATAGCATTCTCTCAACACTCGGTATACACACAAGCCGTGCCAGGGGCGGTTAGCAGTTCATTCAAAGTGTCCTGTTCTTTTTTCCATAAATTTAATTGTCTTCCCTAACACCGAAGAGAAATCTTGTAGACATTAACTTGAATTTGCTGTTACTAGTGTTGTGCAAAACTATCTCATTTTAATTTCTTACATGAAGTTCCTGAACTAGCTGCTGACTTAGATTCTCCAGGAACATTGGACAGGTCATATCGATTGGCCTGTTTGTATGCCTCTTGTGTCAGAAAAAAAGAAAATCGTAGTTTTCATCCAAGTTTTTTCTATAGTCTCGCATATTAAATGAGCCCTAGCTGCGGAGGCGGTTGTTAATATTTTTGTGTAGGTAGCTATTAAATATGAAACTTACAAATTAACTTTTCCACTATTGTCACGATAGAAACTTGATGAACGTGGGATGGTTTCTTTGTTTCATTTCTTCTCATACTTTCTGTTACGCGCATTAACACGATTATGAAAGAGTTAATTAATTTAACAATGCTGAATCTCTGATAACATTACTTAATAATGCGAAAGTGAATTTTAACAGATGTTTCGGTTTTTGAAAAAATATGAGACAAATTTTTTAATTAATAATGATTTATATTTTCCCATTTGCACTTATTATTATTACTATGTAGGTTATTGTAATTAAGCTAAATATGTGTTATGAGATATTTATCATGGACTATAAGGACACAATATATAGATAAACTTTTTTACAAACTCAAATTAAAAAAGACAGTAAAGATGCATGTTAGGGTGAACACAGATGACTAAAATTGAGACGGCTAATGGCGACGTGTATCTCGCTCGTATATATGTATACATATTAATATTAAGTTTCTCATGTAAATATTTTTTTTGTAACGTACGACGTAGTCGGTTTAACAGAATCCACAAGAGTTGCATAGTCCATTACATGTTCTGAATTTTTTTAGGTTTTTTATTTATTTTCTATCGAAAAATGTGTTTAGTTGATATAACGGTAGAAATTCCGGTTAAAATACATGTTTCCTATTAAATTTAAATGACGTATGCTAGATTAGCATTTGTTTTTATTTATAATGGTTTTGACCATTTGGCCTTAAATAACAGGACGAACCATATTATACACGGCGTCTAATCGCTAAGTATGTAGGGCGTTAATCGGCGCCAGACACAACCGCGAGTTGTATCGCCTTACAGCAAAACTAGGCCTAATGAAATAATTACCAGGCTGAAGGTGAGCGGTGTCTTTTGACAATCATTGATCCGTGATATGCAAGGTCAATACTATTTACATACTAATATAGGTTTATATGTTACGAGTACCAAACGTAAACGATAATTTAGTTTCCAATTTATTAATATTTAATCATTGTTATGTACGTTAAGATGATAATAATACATTGGTAATAACCAATGTATGTACTATTTTCACGCACGTCTTGATTGAATCTTCGGCATTGGTTTGGTCACCAAGTTCAGAAGGGCGGAACCCGAACTTAACTATGGTCACCTTCGAATGGACATGGCACTATAAGAATTAGAATTTAGACTACTCACATGTGATTAGAAGATAGGACGCTTCTATATAAATAAAACTCGAAGACGAGTAGGTACTTTTGATTCCGTGAACTATGAATAAGGATTTTTTGGAAATTAAATTGGACCAATTGCCTGAAATAACTTAAAAACCGGTTCATATTTCGGTAACAGTCTCTACGGGATAGCGTAGCAAAAGCATATTCAAGCAAAACATAGTTAAACTTGGACAGCTAGCATATTAAAATATAATTTTATCAGATTTATTAAAACTGAAAATGTTGCAGTTTTAATAAATTTATGAATATTTTACACCTTTTAGTAATATATTTTCTAGCTGTATATAACTTACGTGTATGTACAACATGTAAATAGATTTTTGTATAATATTTACAACAAATTCCGAAGATGCCTTGGTTATGGGTTAGGTCTTATTACAGGACATTTGTTTAATTATCGAAAAGGCCGGAACACTTTATCAATATTTAAAAGAAGAACATTATAAGAATTACAAGAATTTTAAAGTAGGGTAATGATTTACTGCACAGGTGAATCGAGAGCGGAATGCAAACTGAAAGGGCTATTTCAGTGACGCCAGCGCTGACAAGCCGAGAGCTACGGATCGCGGAAGTATGACACTAAATGATAGCCACTATGAAACCTGGGGTGTTATTCTGTTGTGTGTGATATAACCATAGAAATTTCTTGAAAAATAAGTAATTTTTCTCAACCTTTTTTCTCAGCCACAGCGCAAGCCTTTGCGTTTATGTTTCATGGTCAATTGTCAATTTAATAGGCAAGTATGTGCACGCTACGTTCGAGTGAATGTTAAATGTGCACATTGAAAGAAAATCCATTGGCGCACAGCCGGGCATGGAACATACGACCTCAGGTGTGAGAGCCGCAGGCTAAAACCACTAAGCCATCACGACCCATTTATTATCCTCTTCAGTAGAGTGCATAACAGTTAATTCCTTCCGTAAATTGGCAGTGTCGAGTAAGTATATCGATTAACAAAGTATTAAGCCTTCATTAGCAGGTGTTTTTACAAAAACCAGCAATGAAAATATAGAATTTGGCAGTTTCGTCGAACAAATTCCATGTTTGCAAAATTTGCAGCTGTCACTAAGTATGCAGTTGACATTCATATTAGGAATGACACTGGTCTTGACAGCTGTTACATAATGAATGTACAGGAATATTATAGTATTTTAATTAAAAAAATGTTCAGAAAGTGATCGATATTGTCTCTAATGGGGCATAGAGACAATTTTTTATTTTTAGTTTTGTTTCATATTATTGGACAACCTAAAATAATTTTTTGTTTGGTCTGTAACAACTAGAAAACTAAGGACCCGGCTTATACTTCATGTGTGAAAACCACATGTGTGTGATCTGGTAAGTCGTGATTGTGAATACTGCATTAAAAATTTCTAAGCGGCTACTATAGATTATTCTGTCACAGGACCAAATGGTATTATTATTTTAATGCAATTATTTTATATACATTTGTTACGCCCATTACACGGGTAAAAACAAAATTTGACTTTGACTAAACATAATATTTTGGTGTAAAAGGTGTTATAAGTATATATACTTTTTTTACCGATTGAACGATATTCTCAAAAATTTGTGGTTTTAATGTTTTGTTGATACATTAGAATATGTTTATTAACACCTAATCGTTGCTAACCGTATGAACGCCATCTAGCGGCTCAAAACCCGCGGCATATTTGACCTTTTTAAAATTTTTAAACAAATCATTCAAAGGATTTCTTTAACTACCACAAAAACAAACTTTATTCTAAAAAATATACTTTGATATCGTTTCCGTGCATAATTAACCGATATATCATAAAATAATACAAAAATGGAACAGGGCAATTTTAAGGATGCCGATCTGATGTTAAGTGATACCTCCGCCCATGGGCACTCTCAATGCAAGAGGGTTCGTGAGAACGTTGCGGGCGTTTTAAGAATTGGTACGCATTTTTCTTAAAGGACCCTTAATTCGAATTAGTTCACTTCAGTGCGCAGCTGGTAAAAACAAACGTTAGGAAAAAGAACGACGAATGATTATAAAAAAAACATTTGCGTAATTTTAACGCAATTCACACCTAGAAATGCATCTTATAGTTTGGCGCTCTTCCAGTTCGCATAGTTAGTGCTAGTCACATATCTTACGCGTCGCGTACGCGGCGCCAATCTATATAGGGAAGTAAGGTCATTGCCCGATTGTCACTGCATTGTGTCCGTTTATGGGAATAATTCTAGAGATTTCATTGCACTTAAATAAGAAAATGTGAAAGTTCAAAAAAGTGTCATACAAATCCAATTAATACGGCAAGAATTTCTGCACTCAAAAAAATAGTTCGACACATTTCTATATTTCATATCCATATTTCTATATTAGTATGTATAATTATTATTTGTTATAATAAATATAAAATAGCGGTAGTAAGTATGTACGAAATAAATAAATTCAACAAATCTCCAACACTGTTAAGTATATAATTTACTTTAAAATCTCATCTGATTAAATATCGCAACAAATAAAAATGCTATCACAATATAAAAACACAAGGTTAAGCAATGATATTATTTTTATTACTTTACATTAATGAACACCTACATTTCAGCAATGAGAAATACGTGAAATGCCAACTTCAAAATTACTTTTCTTATCAAAGGCGATGGCTATAAGGTGAATCATTGAAATTTAATTTAATAATAAATATAATTAAATACACTAAAACAGATATATTTCCTATTTATATTGACTTTTGTATAACCAACTCTTCATCTGCGGCGGCGCCAATTTCACAACATGCAATGTAAATTGTAAACCATGCAAAAATGTGTTTGCTACTAGCCACATTAATGGACCATACGTAACCATCAAAAATTAAAAGGAAATAAACTCTATGTATAGGTTAATTACGAAGACCTGGCATATCTTCCGGGTGACTGGCCCTACACAGTCAAGGCCCATACACACATGGAATTACAACTTTGACACACCAGGGGGTGACATGCGTTTAGTCACTTTAATTCAATTAACTGCCAATTATACGTATAAGGATCCTGTATATTATTTAGTTTTTCTAGCAATAGTTCGACTTTTATATTTTATATATTGTAATGTAACATAAAAATATCATGTACTAAATAAGTAATAAAGCATAATACTAGCATTTTATTATTACAGTTTGCTTGCTACCTCAGCTTCGTACGGGCATCTGTGAAACCCATTACTATGTAACATTATCTGTAAATCATTCTAGATGCTGAAAACTGCAATAAATTCCGTGCAGTAGTTTTTAAGTTCATCACAAACAGAGCAATAGAAAACTTGTTTTAATATAACATAAAGATGATTGCTGGCATTTTTATAGGGAACTTAAATCTTTAACTCTTAAAACTCATATATATCTCATCGTTAAGGCAGCGTTCGTTAGAAATGTTTTCCTTCTTTCACTTACTTTGGAAATCCACGGAAGTCTAAAAATATATAAATAAAATAAATCAGTGGCACTACAACCTCTTTAGGTCTAAGCCTCAGATTTCTGAATCTGTTTCATGATCAATTTTTAAAGGCAAGTAGGTGATCAGCCCCCACTGCCACGTCGTCGACTTTTTAAGGTCTAAGACGTGTCGGTTTCCTCGATGTTTTCCTTCACCGTTCGAGGAAATGTTAAATGCGCACTTAGAAAAAAAAGTCCAGTGGTGCACAGCTGGAGTTCGAACCTACGACCTCAGGTATGAGAGTCACACGCTGGAGTCACTAGGCCAACACTGCTAATAATATATAATAATCCCAAAAATATGGAAATTGGTTCGGAAATACTTCAGTGGGCAGCTGGTTCCACAAGGTGGTAGTACCCGGCAAAAATTGCCTTGAAAAACGCGTTGTGGAACGGCAGTTGTTTAATATCAGATAGTAATAGTTACCGAGAATATAAAGTAATCATGAAAAAAAAATTGAAAATATCTGACCTAAGTTCGACTCCGATCCAAACATTTGACTTTATAAAGAAAACTTATTCTTAAAATGACAGTTTAAAAGAAAAAAATACAAAGATGCCTGATAAAGTGTACATACAATTTTAACAAAATTTGTTTGACTTTTATGTATTTGGATATGTGTATATTTAAAAAAAAACAATAAAAAACGCCCTAGACCCAATTATAGGTCGGTGTGGGCTGAGCCAATTTCGTGTCATTGTCAGAGGAAATTAAAGTTTTACGATAATTCTGTGTGAATCATACGATTACAATGAAAAAGAATTAACTGTTTTACTGTATTCACTAACCGATATTTTAAACTGCGTAATGCGGGCAGACGTATCTCTATGCGTCTTTTATTCATAATTTTGGAGATAATCGGCAGAGTGGTTCTAAGTTATACGGAAAGCCACCGCGAGTGAATAAATAAATTATTATAAAATAAATCTGAATAAAGATTTATTTTATTAACAACACACTTCAAAAACCCGAAACATCTGTTTGATATAACATAGATAATTAAGAAGTATTATATATTTTAATGTTAATTATTATATATTTATTAAGTCTATAATTAAGAAATATTATATAATTAATACTGAAAGAGAATAGTCATAATTGATAATATAAATTTTACACAATTCATGTTGTTAAAAAAAAATATTCGTTTATACACAATTGCTTAACTTTTTATATTAAGGCCCTTAAGGTGAAATTCGGAAACATTTGGCGCAAAGTCAAGTAATATCTCTAATTACGTGAAAAATGTAATGGATCTTCTCACATCTAACTTGCCCTAAGAATACACTTACGTACATGCAAATTGCACCTTAAAGTGGCCATTTATGCGGTATAAAGTAGCGGAAAGTCAAAAATAGTATTAACAATAACGCATAATTCAATCCCCCCGCATAGTAACTACTTGAACGCTCCCTAAGAAGAATTGGTTCGGAAATACTTCAGTGGGCGGCTGGTTCCATATATCGATGGTGCGAAGCAAAACTAATTCTTAAAAGAGCGGCAACGCAATTCCTTCCTTCTTCTGGCAATGTGAGTGTCCATGAGCGGCGGTATCATTTAACATCAGCCTCCTGCGCGTTTCTCTCATATTACATAAAAACTGCCTTTAAAGACGGTTGTTAAACGACGGATCCTCGACATCCGTTTTGACATTGACATTGATACAGGATTTCGTATTCTGCCTCGACAATGATGATACTCAGCTGCAGGTATTAATTCGAGCAACTCCTCTTATATGATTAACATATACACGATCTTAAGAATGCAGTATGTCTACACTCAGTACTTAATTTAAGAGAGTTCATAATGTTTCCATGTGACCGGTGACATTTATATAATGCACTTGTCATGACTTTAATGAGACCTACATTCGGTCTAAGATTCGTTAAGTGGGTATTAATTTAGTAAATCAAGAGGTATTTAAATCAAATTAAATCAAAAATCATTTATTCATATAGGTAACATAATGTACACTTATGAACGTCAAAAAAAAGAAATATACATTAAATGACTCTAATTTTACATTTACTGCCAGTTCTCAAATCAAGGGCGTAGAACGGAACAGAAGAACTGGCAATAAACTCTCCGCCACTCTTTTTAATCGCCAAGTTTTTTTGCACAATGTTTGTAAGGAGCTACAACGATTACACCATGTTCCATATGACATATTGAGTAATAAAGAATAATAAAATAAATTAAAAACAAATTTATACAATTTATAGACAAGTATGAAGCTGCATTTGCCCTTTAACCGTAAAACCTTCAGAACTCCAGAATAATTACACTATTTATTTTAACTCTTACCATACTTATGAAACAGAGTCTGCTTTAAAAAATCAGTATAAAAACTTATTACTTGAATGTAATATTTTTATAATCTTCTATTGACCTTTACAAACCATACATGATGTAATCATCGTGAGTGAACAAACATCTTTAATCATTGTTATTTTAACAGGCCCTGTCAATATTACTGTAACAACAATTTATAAAAACTTAAGGCAAATAACTGCGATGAAGACACTATTAACCAAGTTCAAAAAACCCAAGGTTTTCAATTCGAGGTGTAAGTATATTTAAATTAAATATATTAGACTAGTGTTAGCCAAGTACTTTGAGAGCACCAATGACGGAATGAGTAGCGAGATAATATACCACTTATTGGATTATACAAGGTATCAAAACTGTAGGTAAGCTGTGAAGTGCAAGGTGACTATAGGGACTTATGACGGTTGAACAGAAATACAAGACATACAAATCAAAAACCAATGTTACTGTATACAGTGGCTTTAGTCAAGATGCCTTAACAGTAGAGTATGTACAAATTCTGATGAGATGTAATTCGAATTGAGCGTATAGAACATCAAAATCGCCTGTCCTACATCTGGCATTATGTGTCTGTCAAATTTAGTGATCGCTCCCGTGTTATCTGTTATTGATAGGTCACTTCCCCCGACCTATTTATTCAATAAAGAAGCGTTGATATAAATTGTTATAACGCCAGCAGGGGATAATATCCCTATAAAGATAATCAAATATCATATCAAATCAAAGCGATAAAAGAAAAAGATTATAGACGTTAGATTTAGTGTCTATCATGTACTTTTGTAACAAAAGACAAAAACAGAAAAGCACCAAAGCATTTTCGATCACACCACACCAAGCCGGCTGGTAACTGTGGGGTTTGTCATCCCCTCCCTTTCACCTCAGAAGATAATATACTTTTTATATCACCACTCTGAATTGTCTATCATTGAGAACACTGGAAAAAGGAAAAGAGGAAGACAGAGCAAGAGATGGGCAGACAATATAAAGAGAATAGGAGACACAACTTGGACAAGAAGAGCTAACATTAGAAAAGAATGGAAGCAGCTGGAAGAGGAGTATTTGTCACAGGAAACGTTGATTATCAATACCGGCATATCTGATGTTTAAGATTAAGTTAGGTTATGTAACTAATACAATGTTTATATATATAACACTGGGTGTCAGCAATAAAGGCTATGTAATAGTTATGTATATGGTGTAATCTTTTTAGTTTTATTTTAAATTCATAACTTTCTTTCCATTCATGGAATGCAGTGAATCTTATAAAGTAAAAAAAAACATATAATATATAGATTCTTCTAAAATGCTATTGATTTATTCAAGATTCAAGATCGTATTTACAAAAATTTGTTCATCAACAACTCCCTCTGTAAATCTGATACCGGATGTCAATCGGCAACGGGGTTTTTATTAGGATGTCAGTTGGATCTCATTCACCGTTCACTACCAATTACTTGCTCATGAATCAAACCATTCATATGTTTTAAGGCCTAGTTTTTTTTTGACGCATTCGATATCCAAAAATGGACCTATTACAATCTTCGGTCGTCATAATGTCTATGACCTTATTAAATTTAGGTCTTGTATTTCAGTATGGAATCAAATATGTATTATTTTAATGATAAAAAATTAAGTAAGATACAATTTTTACTGTAACATATTAAATTACTTTATGGAGATGCTTTGAGACCTGTGTAACATATTGCTATTATACTATTATACATGACACTCACCCATTCACTCACATGCACCCACACTAACACACGCAAAGAAAAAAAACCCTTGAAACAAAAAAAAAACTGTTACGGGAGTATGTACGACTATATTGTACTATAAACTTTGTTATAGAAGAGCTTTCCCAGCTCACTGAAAGGGTTTCCAAATCTTACACATTGTTTTCATTTGTAAATAAACATTTTTATTTTTATTTATTTCATTGATTAATCCTGTATGATAGGAGAAGGGTGACGTCTACGACTTACACTATTACGCAAGCCGTATGCGCAGCATAACAGTAATTCACATGAGAAAGAAAAAAGTAATCATTACGCACATCGCTAACAAGGGTTCCAGACGGCTCCGGTCACTCCACTGAGAAATTAGTCGAAGAGTCAGATGACTTGCTCGTTTTGCTATTTTAGATTTATTAAAATCTAATTCGCTGGACATATGGTAGTGATACTTAGCGTCTCTTGACTTAGAATGTTATCCAAAAGCTACAGAGATAACTTTAGAAATGTAGAGTAATAATTTCTCTATATTTCTTAGATTATTTTACTTAATAACAATGACATCGGTTTTAGATTGCAAGGCAACATTAATTTTCGTGCCTAAAACTGTATTAAATATTTTAATTGTTTGTTCCTCTGACAAAGCCCATCTTAACACACAGGTTAATAAAACAATTCAACCCATTACGTCAATTAAAATTACGAGCGCTTAATTTTTAGCTATTGTAAAATTCTGGAAATTCAAGTCCCAATTGTGCGTCTGCGTTTGATTGTATTGAGATTCAGGAATATTTATTTTAAATAAAATATTAATAAGATCTGCTCTTACAAAATGTGTGATATTTTAAGTGTAAAGAGAATATAGCATCTCCTATACTATACATAAAATTAGTGACAAACACTGGGGGAGACTGCACACGTGTTCTAAGTTAAACAATCATACTCAAAAGTTAAGCCATTCTATCTCGTGATTCTACGCAAATAAAGTTCAAAATAGTGTGGGGTCTATCACGTAGTTAACTTTTAATTGTATTTTATAAGTACAATGTTACTGTTTCAACGCTACAAAAAGTCGACTTGCAGCTTCCTTATTCTCCTGAAAATTTGTTTCTTGATTCTTTAAAGGAGGATATAATGTAGGTCGCAATAGAACAATTACTTCCTACTCATATAGAGATTTTATACTTGATAGTTGAAAGAGAATATGTCAATATTTATTGCTACTCCTAAAAAGTTTGAGAAAGAACCTTAATATTTATTGCTTTTTTATTATTAATATTAACAAAGTTTCATAGTCATTATATACCTTGAATGTGTTCTATTTATGTATTTATATATATTTCTAGAAAAGTGTCGTAGTAAGTATGCAAAGTCAGCATTGCAGGTATTCGTTAATTAGTGAGAGGTGAAAACTATTTGACAATATTTCTTTTTACGGTTTAATATTTCTTTTGACGAATCCTTATTACTTTTTAAGAATCATCAATCAATAGCAGTTACCACCCGGGTTGATAAATTTAACGACTTTGGCCCTACAAAAATATTGTCTATTCTCTACGGCCACCCAACTCTATTTGTTGATACACCAAAGAGGGTTACTGGCTATAACTCGACACTGCCGCATGGGACTTGTATGTAGTTTGAATAACAAAACGTCATTCACGAAAGGATATTAACTGTTATGGACTAACGAAGAAAGGGGTTATAACGTTCAGTTTCTACAGATAATAATAAAAGTTTCATAAAATGAGCAATGTGGCTTTAGCTTGCGACTCTGAGGTCGTAGCTTCGATCCCGGCTGTGCAGCAATGGACTAACTTTCTGTGTACGCACTTGACAATCGCTCAAACGTTGAAGGAAACATCGTAAGGAAACCCAGGACTCAAACAGTCGACGGCGTGTGTCAGGCACAGGAGGCTGAGTTACATTGCGTTACAATTATAGAAAAACAAAAAATATAAGACATACAAATTACGCGAGATGTAACGGGCGGCATTATCGTTCATAAGTGATTTCTTCCAGGCAAACCTAGTCAGGTTAAAAACTAAGAAAATATTTTTTTTTAATGTAATAAATTCCTCTCAGTTTTAACTAATTCAACCTCACTTTCATAACTTTCCTTTCTTAAAGGTTAAGAGGTGCGTAGATTAATTATTTCAACTAAATGTATATTTTAATTGAATACTATGCTTGATTAACAATTTGAAAGAAGTCAAAATGAAATTCATTTTGATACTTTAGTTAATTCTATAAACGAACTATTGAATATTCTATGATATAGTAAGGTTGTTATCAGTCAGAATTAAAGGTCAAATTTGTCACTATGACCCAAAGGTTAGACTGGCGCCAGGTCAGTACAGAACCCTGAGTGTCCAAAACAGTAACTCATTGTACTCTTTGAATGAATACGACAGAAATAGACAGATATTTAATCAAACGTCGCCTACGCAATAAGTGACTTCACTATTGCATTAGGATATGTGATGATTGATTTTTTTTCTTTTACTTCCTCAATAGACTAGTTGTTTTATTTTACTTATATAAACATTGCAGAAACACTTGATATACAAAACAAATTTATGTATGACAAGCATTCCTTAATTTGTTCTTAAATTCACTTATAATAAATTTCGTGCTCCTCTAGATACCCATCGATGTATAGATAGAGGCATCCCACAGTACATTAATAATTGTCCCTTCTTTCTCAAAAACGCGTTTTGGTCAAAGCTAAATAATAAAATGTAGGAATTGTAGGACTTGTACCAAATTTTCTAAAATTAAAAATGAACGAGAGATCGTGTTAGTAAGGTAAAAATGTTGTTTTGACCGGGTTATCATGAGCATTGACGAACCCGGTCAACTTCGGCGAGCTGTAACAGAAAAAACTGAAATTTTTAAAAAATTATAAAGGAAAATCTTCAGAAAGAGATCCTCTAGAAAATTGTTTGTATATTATTATTTGATAAGATCAAAAGAAAAAAAAGTTATTAGGCAAAAAAGGTAATTTTTAATGAAAATTTTTCACTTATTTACAGAAAGAGTTACCAGCAACATAATTGTAGGCAAAGCGATTTGCTACAAAAAATTTCTTCACAAATTTACGTTGGATAGTTAAGGAGATATAGCCCAAAACGTGTTTTCACCCCTTTTTCCAAGATGACAGCCGGGGAACACGGATGTGACGATTTTTGTTTAGTTTTTGTAATATTTATTTAGTGTTATATTTGTATTAACTCTTCATGTAAGTCCTTGTCACATTAAACATTGTCTTTAGTGGTGATTTTATCAATGTGTATCAGTCTGCCGAGCGTTCAACGACAAGCGTTGCGACAAGATTTTATGAATAAAGAACCAAGGCATCCGAGTTCTATACTATGCTGTTGGAGATCGAAGCGATTATATAAGAGTTATTGCTTTTTATTAACATACTCGCTGATATGCATATCGTATGTTCGAACCCCAGCTATGCACCAATGGACTTTCTGTCCATCTGCGAAAATACGCTCGTAGAATAACATCCTGAGAAAACCAGCATGCCTTAGATCCAAAAAGCCAACAGCGTGTCAGGCACATATCTGATCACTTAAAGAACAAAACCCAAACTTTTTAGTGAAACACTTATTATAATATTCATGGTACTAATAAACCCACTTCCTGTTCTAAGAAAAAACGGACACGTATATTCAAATTGCAAAGTACAGTAACAGATTCGCGATTAATGATAAGACAACACAAACTGCTGTTTCCAGGAATCGAACGTTGACCGTACTCTGTAGAAATTATCATTTTTATTATATTGCTTTTGATTAAAGTTTTAAACATATGCATATGTGATCTATACTTGGTTATACGATGCAATTGGTCAGTCACTTCAAATTAGGATTTTATGTTTTATAATATAATAATTTTATTGTGCTACACGAATTTATATAAATCTCCATTATGGTATCCGTACTGCAGTAATTTGACATTTGCTCGTCTTCGCTAGTCGCAGCCCGATTCGAAATTCAATCGATTTCTATGGCTATCATTTAAGTTTTTAGCCAAATGTGTGATCAACCTATGCCTGTCATACTATGTTGATTATTTGATCTAAGGCCTACCAATTTTTACCGTGCGAGCAAGAAAAATAAAAAGAAAAATAGTATTTTACGTTCGGATTCTAAGCCACTAGACTAACACAATTGTTTCGTAGTTGTACAGTAAATTTACTACTTCAATTAATATTGAATATACAAATTGCGTCTTATCGTATAAAATGTAAACAAACAATAAATTAATTTATTCGCGTATATGGTGGCCATAACCGCCTCCGCCCACTGCGCCTAAAGGTCTTTAAAAACGTGCACATACATATATAGATTATATACATAATATAATAATAATTTTAGCTGTGTAGGCTACTCAATATAACCTAAAATATATTTAAGAAAGTAACCATCGAGATACTACTTTTTGATACAACTCCTATCGAATCGTTTAGTGAGACAGACATTCATAGGACATCTGGTAGAGAAAACATGTAAAGAAAACCATTTTATACATTTTAATCAATTTATATATTTTATAGATTTACTTAATTAATTATTATTTTGTATTTATATTTGTGTATTATTATATATTTATATAAGTTGTAGGTGTAGGATAATAATGAAAACACCACTTTATTAACATTACAATAACTCAAAAAAGGGAATACAATAAAAGAAGACAGAGGTCTTACTAAAAGCTGAAAGTTTCTAAAAAAAACATTAACTTATAAAAATAGAAAACTTAACTTAAACTTAACTACTTATTACTTAACATAACATAATTACATACAAAGATAACCAATTGGTTTATCCATACCATAATGTTAAAAGTTTCTTTAACGTACTACGCGTAAATATCTATGAATGTATATTTATTTTCAGACATATAGTGATATAATATATTGTTTTTCTAGATAAAGGAATATATTAAAAAACTATTTCATTCTAAAAATATTTTATTCTACGTAAGTATGTATATACATAATCTCTTAAGAAACACTATTATAAATAAATATTATCAGGAAGAGAGCCTCCACCCACATGTCACGGTAAACGTTGTTTTTGCGTCTAACCACTTAAAGTAACTACAGTTTATTGTATATGGATAAACGACTATTATTTTAATTGATGGATGAAAATCGCTCGCATTTTTTACATTGGTTTCAGCATTGTCTAGTGTGGATGTCACTCTAATATGTAAATAATTTAAAAAAAACTCTCAAAATGGACAGATTCCCGTCAAAATCAAAGAGATAAATTCTCAGCGAATGAGGCGTAAGTTCTCGTATTATTTTAAAATAAATTTTCGGATTAACACCTGCAGCTGAGTTTGATCATCGGACGTCGAGGCAGAATACGAAATTCCACCCGTAACACCTCGATTTCCACCGTTTCACAATTGCGCGTTTTTCTAAGCAGCTTTTGCCGCGCACCACCACTTTGTGGAACCAGGTGCCCACTTAAGTATTTCCGAATCAATTCGACTTAGGGTCCTTCAAGAAAAGAGCGAACCAATACTTAAAAGGCCGGCAACGCAGTCGCGAGCCCTCCGGCATTAAGAGTGTCCATGGGCGGCGGTATCACTTAACATCAGGTGAACCTCCTGCCCGTTTATCTCCCGTTATAAAAAAGAAATATTTTTTATAAAGACTAATAAGCCTCTACCCACCCGAAAAATAAATTGTAAATTAAGAAACTATCCTAAGATAATACATTTTTGAAACGAATAGCCTGAATGGTTCTTGGTTACGGTATAATGTCTACATTATTTGCCATGTTTTGAAAGTAGTAACAGCTATATTTAGACAGTTTTGCAAATTAATGTAAAAAATATATTTGTAGGAGTAACGGCCGGTGACTCATTTCTCAAGATAATTGAGACTTTATTCTGACTATCTAAGCATTTATCTCCTCGAATATGGCTATAAGGTCATCTAATTATCTTGCCATATTATTATTATTATTAAAAAATTTGTAGTTACGAAATAATTGACGTCTGTCGATCGGAGGTCGGGATATTTGGCCTTCTTTATTGTGTGTTTTTATTTGCGGAATGAAATCACAAGAACACTGCTTTAAGAATTTGAAATTAGAACAGTTGTATAATCTGTGGTATTCTAACTAAAATAAGGAAAGTCTATAATAGATATATGGCGTTGCTAGTAACAGTTAATAACGCCATGAAATTATTACAATCTAGATTAAAAATATTATTTAAGTTGGCACAAGGGCGACGGGTCAGGTCAAAATTGAGGTAACAATGCTGGCCTACAAAGGCCTGTTGACTGTAAGACTGTAATTTTCCTTCTCTTAAAGTGTCCTTTATACTGTCCAAATAAGTAAAGCGGAGACGTAGGCGTCACGCGTGCCATAGCTTATCGGATACATCTCGAATTAGGTGCCTCCTTGCTATCCACTTAAACCTAAGCTAATCAGTTATATAGCTGGATATTTATATCACACATCCAAATTGTCTATAGTGTATCCTGCTTAATTGATCATAAGCACTTGAACTCAATTGACCCTGTTTTCTGAGTTATGAAAGCCATCGTTCTAATACATTTTTGGAATTTTATTATAACAAAAGGAAGATAAATCCATAATTTAATAATTATTATTTTATCAGTAACTAAAAGTGATTGATATACATATACAGGTTGTCTTATGTGTTACTTTTATAAAATAATAAATTAAGTTCAGCTAATCTGTAAAATTACATTTATTGTCCATAGGCGGTTCAAAGTTCGCCGTAAGCTAGTATGGGATGTTCTATCGTGTTATAAATCACGACTCATTTTTATCCTTGTTAATTGGTTTATTCTTCACAAACAACAGTAATTAGTTTATATTCTTATAGAAATGCTCAAGGAAAAAAATACATGTTCACTCGTCTTAAAAGTCTGTTCTGAGTCACGTCTGTTTTCTTCTTTTCATAGTGTCCTGTATTTATGTTGCCACATAGGTACATGAAGATTTTATAGAAATAAATAATACTACACAAAATAGTATATGCATTTTTAGGGAGTATCTACGATACGCTACACTAGTATCCGATAAAACCTATATTGTACAATAGTATAGTTAAGCTTATTGCAACAAAACAGCTAAACGCTTCTTCAACTGGATAGCGAGGCTATTAAAAAAAGTGCGTAACAACGCAATTGAGTAACATAAATTAACTTAAAGAATATTACTCCCTTACCTTATAGCAATAGAATCTAAAATTCTACATCTTGATAATATTTTGAATAATAATGGTAAGGAACAAATTGCTTGCCCATTGTTTTGCAATTGGCAAATACTCATACGTTACTCGATTTGCCAATTTCAAAGAAAACAATGCTGTTTGTATGAAGTTTTTAGAGGCTCATAATTATTTGTCATTCTAGTACTTTTTACTTAACAATTTTATTGTACTGTTAAATTAAGCAACTGAATGTTTGGTAAAGCAATGCATTTAACTAGAATTCATTTTGGATTCGATTCCAAAGGTTGCTCTTGTTCATAGGCACAGAGGGATGTGTTACTTATAATGACGATAAATGCTGAGAATAAGTTTTTTTTTTTATAGAACAGGGGGCAAACGGGCAGGAGGCTCATCTTATGTAAAGTGATACCGCCTCCCATGGACACTCGCAATGCCAGAGGGCTCGCGAGTGCGTTGCCGGCGTTTTAAGAATTGGTACGCTCTTTTCTTGAAGTCGAATTGGTTCTGTAATACTTCAGTGGGCAGCTGGTAGTAATGTTGCAGAATTGGTACTCATAAGTTAACTCCATTACAATTATGAAGGAACATGAACGGCTTTTAATATTACAGAAATTCAAAGAACACTTTAGTTTAGGTTAAAGGCTACTTAACAGATTAATCATTAAAGTACAGCTTTTAGTACAAGGTCTCGTAATTCAACAGCAGGTCTACTATGAGCTTAGCAAAGAAAAACTGGACACAACTACGTAATACGACTGCGTCAAATATTTGTATGAACGTTTTTGAATGCAAATTTGGTGTAATTCTCTCTTTTGAGTAAATTTCCGTGTAATATATAAAACTTAATATTAAATTAGAGATCGCAAATACGTACAATGGATTTATTAATTATTCAGCGTCTAAGTTCGGAAACAAAGTCCACATACCATGCCATAGAGATCGCAATCTGTATTCCTACTGGGAGTTAAATGGTACCGATGCTAATTGATAAATACAAATAAAGGAGCGATCTAGAGGACAGTAGAAGTTTGTATCGTGAATGGAAAAAGTGTGTATAATGTGACAATTTCAACTCGACTTTGGGTGTACAATAAATAAAACATGTAAAATTGTATCTCTTAATATATATTTAAAAAAAAATAGTTTCGATAAATTAATTAATAAATTTTCTAAAAAAATGTGAGTAAATAATATATTGTTAAAACTTTCATTTAACATGCTCCCTCGGGCATGTACTTAACGTCTTTAACAGAGGGTTGCCCAAAGATAAAAGCTGCGTTTAGTAACCACTTTAAACCTCTTACAACCCTACCACGTTTTATTTGCGGAAAACATTATGAGGATCTGCGATTTTATCTTTTTGTAATAAGTTCGTCAGTTCACTAAATGATTTACAGAGAAATGATCTTCAAGAACTATTTTCTGTTTCAGAAATGAGGTGTCAACGTTCTCGAACTAATTTCAGTTTTTTGCAAAACTGGACAGCTTTATAATTTTGTTTCTTATAGAACGGCAAACGGGCAGTTGGTTCACCATAATATGTTAATTGATACAGCCACCGCCCATGGACATACTCAATGCCAGAGGGCTCGTGGCTGCTTCGCCGGCATTGAAGGACTCTAATTTAAAAGGTTGTTTATTTTAAAAACAGAGTGGCGGAGAGTTTATTGCCAGTTCTTCTCTTCCGTTCTACGGCTTTGATTTGAGAACTGGCAGTGAATGTAAAATTAGAAGCATTTAATGAATATTTCTTTTTTTGACGTTCATAAGTGTATATTATGTTACCAACATGAATAAATTATTTTTGACTTTGAATATGGGCCAGGAAGCAATCCTGTAATACCAGGACTTTCAAAGATATTGTCGGCCTTTTACGAGTCGCAGTCGGAAAAACAACTGTTAGTTGGAAGTGGTGAAGAAAGTGGTGTTTTCCATACACATAACTAAAAGCACTTACAATCAAGAACATTTCATCTTATCTGAATCCAGGAACATTTCTGAAGAGAGCTTAGGTAAAAGATACATTTCCGTTTTGTGTACGGCATAAATTAATGTAGTTCATTTACCACGAAATACCGCATTACATCACATATTAGGTATGTAGTGCCTGCACATGACTTTTTAATTAATAAATGGCTCCGATATTACATGAGAACATAAATCCCAATTCATTGAGTGCAACCCTAGACTGCCATTGATTAACGTAGTTTAAATTAATATCTGGAAAGTTCCATTTGTTTTTCTTTACATACACAATTTTATTTCACAAGGCTAAACATTTACCACAATACGTATACGTATAATATATTTACGTGACTGTGCGTGCGTGTTGTGGACGTATTCCTGAAATCACTGAGGGACAAAAATATAACCTCTCTTATAAAATGATTAATGTATTCTAATAGTAAAATAATTTTTGGTATCGGTGTTTTGAGTTTTTTCCATCCTTTATTTTATTTATTAACTTATTCCACAGGAGTTTAATAATAATATTAACTCTCGACTTATAAAAAGAAAAACATGATGTTACGAGCGGTCTTATCGCTGCAAAGTAATTTCATCCAGGCAACTCTAAAAAAAATCGTGAAGATCTTTTTACAATATTTAGAAGAAGAAAGTCGTGGCACCGTAGTATCAGTAAATGGACGGGAGTGACCAGCTTAGAACAGCTGATGCGCTTGGCAAAGAAGCACTACAAGAAGAAAAAGAAGAGATTCAAACTCATAATTATTTAACTTTTTTAAATTATTGCACTATTCATAACATACATAGACCATACAGATCATGTTTTTCCGATGTATAGACGTCGGGAGCTAGATTATTTTATTGAAACACAAAGAAAATACCTGTATAGATAGTCACGGTGAACTGTATTGATAAGTTTGAATAATTGCAATTTTACAACCAGATAAGAACTGCATTTTGTGCGCATTGCATATTAATACCATTGCGTTGACTTAATAAATATAACTAAACCGATTCATACAAATTGTCTTCTGTATACATCGCTTTAAAAGATAGAATAAGTAATGTTTTGTTTGGTTCAATAGTTTTCACTTACTGATTTAGTTATAATTTTTCATTACCATCTAGCCTATACAATAATTATAGCTAATAAGTAATAAATTATTATGTTGACATAACTTTTTACAATACCAGTGAACAGCTTAAACTAAGGTTATGTTAGTGTATACCGTACTTAAACTTATATTCACTACAATAGTTTTAGTAACGTAAATGTTTAGGTCTCTATACTATAGGCATCTTGTTCCTGTTGTGTCAAGAAGTTGCATTATCCCATGCATGTTAAAACTTTAGGTTTTCCTTTATTATATACGGATTTTATATTACACTACAATGATAATGAAATAAATTAATATGCAACAAAAATGTAGAGATTATTGTGACATAAAATTTGGCATATTAAACGGGTATAAATATACCAGATATTTTAAAGACACTTTATAAGTGACATATATGTTATATATTGCAAACATGCAAAGACACAGGCTCCAACTAGCTAACTACTTAACCATGGAATATATCGTTATCTATCTCAACTGTCAAGTGACCCGTACCTGCTGATAAGCGTTATCGGTGTATAATGCGCTTTTCCATAATATAAACAGATAATAAAATATAGTAGGACATAGTATAATGTAAAGGAATGGAAGTAAGTGACAACATTCTAAGTACATTTAAACCTAATTGTAATATTTTGCGGTCAAAACAAACTTTAATAATAATGACTAAAATTTCTAATGAATTTTCTCAGAATATCGGAATATGTTTGATGTTTTATTTGTACTGATTTAAAAAGCGCATTCAATTCAATTTCAAAAATTATTTATTATTTAAAGTACTACATGTCCAGTGTACATTATTAAAAAGCGCATTACCACGGGCCATATACATAATATTTGTATCACATAAACTAGATCACACGCGTCTTGTAATGTCGCTGAAGACTCCAATTACAGTAACTACGCGTTTCGTAAGTTAAACGTAAACAGTTTTGTTTATGGCAGGATAACACGAGGATTAGTTATCTTATCGTTGTGTATGGCATCATTGTTGATTTCGTAAGATCACATTAATGTAACATATCAGATTATTATGCATAAATGGGTTTAATTGATTTGTAATAAAGAAAGTTAACTTAAAACATAATGATAAAAAATTTAGAGCGGATTGATCCACCACTATGTGAAACCAGTTGCCGACTGAAGTATTACCAATGAGTGTATCAATTTCTAAATGGCCGGCAACGCACTCGAGGTGTTTGGTGTCCATGGGCGTTGGTTTACTTTTAACATCAAGTGAGCCTCCTGTTTGTCCATAAAAAAAACAATTACTAAACGAATTAAGCTTTAGATTTTAATAATTTATTTGCAAACATAACGATGCATGCCCTGTATTACTTACTGGGTGGGCTGTTTAAACACAAATACACCCGCAGCACAAGTGATAATAAGGACAAGCTTGCCTCCCAGTCTAATTCAGTACAGCACATCTGTGTGTGATGAAATATGATATAATGAAAGGGTTGATAAAAGTTGTTCACATTTTTCCGACCGCTACAAATCTTTTATAATGAATGCAAGTTGTATGTCAAAATGAAATCGTGTACGAAAATTTATAATATATTTAGTATCAACTCGTTTAATATTTTAGTTTAAATGTCGTTGAAATTAGCAGAGAGTAGTGTTGGCCTAGTGGCTTTAGCGTGCGACTCTTATCCCTGAGGTTGTAGGTTCAAACCCCGGCTATTCATCGATTTCGACGATTCGACGATGAAGGAAAACATCATGAGGAAACCGACTTACCTTGGACCCAAAGACGATGGCATGTGTCAGGCACAGGATGATCACCTACTTGGTTATTAGACAATTGATCATGAAACAGATACAGGAATCTGAGGCTCAGACCTAACAAGGTTGTAGTGCCACTAGTTTTTTGTATGTTTAATTTATTCACTTACATATAAAATACAATAGACACATAAATAAATGAATATCGCTCAAATTAACATTTGTTCAGTTTTTACGGCATGTTTGAATTTTGACGTAACAACGTCTTATAATTCGATTGAGCCGGCTGCACGCACGAAAAAACATGACGCATGAGGCGTTACCTCGCTCTGAGGCGTTCCATTTAAGGCTTGAAGTGCAAGCAAGACGCAGCACGAAAGTCAAAGAGGCACAATCGATGAATTATGAAAAATGCAACCATTCCATACCAATAGATTTTTTTGTTCCAATCTTTAAATTATCTAGCTAACAGTAGTGCACATTTTAACTGGCATACAATATCGTAGCCCCACAACATAGTAATTTATAAGCAAGTAGTGAGTTAGTAATCATTCTTTAATAAAACCAATATACAGTTAACCCTCTACTGCTTCCCACATGTTGGCCCACTTTACCGAAAGCAGCTATCAAAAATGTAGTTACTTTTATCTATCAATCTCACACAGCTTACAATGTTATAAAAACAAAACAAAGACTTACTTTGTCATATTTTCCGGCACCGATATCTATTTACTAACATTATCTTTGTACTTTAGTGTAAAATTAACATTAGAATAAATTTTGTTTATTAATAAACCCGTCTTTGACGGCTTCCACTAAGCAATAATTTCGCCAGTGATCGAACTTAATTTTGGCACTAGGTATGCCTTGGTTAGGTAAGATTTTATTCTGCTATACCGCCTTTGTATCGTAAAGTCTGTATAATATGCAGTGGAAGCTGTAGAACACGATAATAGAATATAGTACAACGGTTATGAATACGGAAGTGACCAAAAACAGATTGCGTCTTAAAAGGAAATGGGTTAAAGTGTCGCCATAAAATTCATCTCTGTGCTCAAATTACGAAAGATTTATAAAAAGTTTAATGTTACATGTTGAATTTGTTAAAACATTTGGCCTATATGCTACAGTTTGATAGTCGCATAGTTCAGAAATCGATTTAGCTGTAAGTGTTATTAATATTTACGATTTAATTGTAACTTTGCCACATCGTTATTAGGTTTTAATATTTGTAACTATATTTAATTTAAAGAAAGGAAAAATCTTATCGTCTTCATTGCCGACAACTTCTTATTTTCCGTACATAGATTTTAATGAGTTCGTCAAAATTAAAAAAAATGCAAGAATTCACTTCACGCGTAGTAATTTATTTACACGATTTTAAGTATACATAGACTACGCCAGACAATTAAATTTCATTAAATTAACTGAAATTGACCATTCAACGTAAATTTCCTGAAGAGCCCCTTTTTCTTGTAGGGAAGTTTATACATTATTATAAGAGTGTATAAGTGTATTGACAGCGGCTCCCGGTGATAGCAAAGGACAGTTTAAATAAATAAAAAAATATACAGAAAAAACAAATCTGTTACGATAAAAGCTTCCTTGTTTTACGGACTTATTACTAAAACTAATTACGACAATATTACTAAAACATAGAAAATGTTGAAAAGCCTGGTCCCACAGAAATTTTTGACATCATCAGGATTTTGATGTAATCCTGGAGAAATTAATGTTGTACAACTGCACTTAGAATTAAAATGTAAAATCATGAAATCAAATATTATATAACATTTGCTTATTTATCTTAAGTTTCGTTAAGCAATAGCAAATGTTAACGTCAAACGCAATATTATCATAAGTAAAACGGCGCACGCGCATTCAAGCGTCACTCGACACACATACGCGTCACGATTTAACACTAACTTTGCATGCTATTGACACTTGGAGATCGTGAGACCACACATATTGAATAGGAAATTGTGGTATGTAGTTGTTTCAACCTAATTAACTGTAAATTAGTACTTCGGCAAAGCTAATACAGACATAAATTCAAAAATAATAGTATTTTTTTTGCATTAATAATCTTTTAGTTAGTCATCACTTTGCTCTATTATCTATTGATAAAAATTTCCGCAGCGGATTTAGGAATTTCAAATTCAAAAATCATTTATTCATATAGATAACATAATGTACACTTATGAACGTCGAAAGAAATTAGGTTATACTATCTTATTCCATAAAGAACCCTAACCTTTTTAAAGAATTCGTCACCTCATGTTCACCATAGATAGGGTATGGTTATAGTGGTGAAATTATTAGAGATTTAAAAATAACTGTAATAGTGCAACATCATGAATAGTGCAGTAACAGGATTATCCTGAAGTGAAAAATCATTAAACGCTTGCCGGCTTACACGCGATTGTGGTTGAATCCCTACGACATCGTAGGAAAGAGGTTTTACTGTATTGTTTTTAAAAGTAAAATCAGTAATGTTCCTGTCATATCCGCAGAATTAATAACTACAGATAAACGGAAATAGACTACAAAGGTACACTTACAAACGTTTTAAATTTATTTTAATTGTCAATTTACTAATTTTTTATTATTATTATTGTATTAATGTAGGTTAGGAATAAATTACATACAATTATTACACACATGTATTTTTGTAATTTTTTTAAAATTCTTGCGATTCTAGCAATTATTGGTATCCTTTTTGGTTATTTCCATCATCAAATAAGATTCCATTCTATTGCTTCTGGTTCGTTTCCGAGTTTCGTGTCACAATTATGTCAAATACTTAAAAAATGTAAAGCACCTTGTTTTAATAAATAAAGTTCGCAACGCAGTATTTTTAACAAAGCCTACGTGTACAGTATTTTTTAGAGTTAATTAAACTTTGCTTTCTTTATATTAAATAAAATACAGAAATTTCTTTGTTCATACAGAAACTTTAGTCACAATGTTTATTTTATAATAACTGTGTCTATTGTAGTGTGATAATAGTTTTACGATAAATGGACTAAAACAAAAATAATTATTTAAATCGCTAATGTTAAAATTTTGAAAATGCCTCAGTATTTGACTTTTAAATTAATATTAATGTATATGGATTTTTTTATTGAAATAGTTACATGTTTGTTGCAATTGTTCGCAATTCGCATAGTTAAAATAAATTTCAAAACATAATAATTTTGTATTGAGAAGAATTATTATTTTTTTATTTATACGACGAATAAGGAACACATACTGCCATCGTTCAAACGGTGTCAAGTGTTCCCACAGCCTGTTTCCGAGTTTCCCACATTATTTAACACAACATTTCAATTAAAAGCTTTTTGTTCTATTATCAGTGACAACTACTTATTGTCTATGAAAAGACAATACGGAAACAACCGTTAGTAATAAGGTTTTATTAGTGCGAGGTTCGCATAAATTTTTGCTTACTATATTTTTTACAAGCGAATGTGTGTTAATAATCAAACAAATATTTAATAATAACATTATTCGAAGAATTTCTGTTTGCGACTATTATGTTTGACGTGTTCGCTTCAATGAAAAACTTTTTAACATCTTGGCGGCGACTGAACTAACAGCCTGGTAGAAAGAAAAAAGCTGGTAGGCAGAGCCTTGCGTTGGAGGAGTTGTCAAGGACCTCGATATAATAAATGTTCCAGACACAAGAAGCAGAAGATAGATTGCGATGCGAAAGATACAAGGCTCACAGGCTCAAACCCAAAAGATGATGAGAGCCATCGATGATGATGATGACAAAAGTGAGATTTTGTTATTGTGGTTTTAGGAAGGTACTATCTTCCTCAACCCAGGACGAAAGGTTTTCTAGGGATGATGCCAGAGAAATACCTATTCATGTATCAACATCCTTACAAATAAATAAATTACATTTCAAGTTTAGGAAAGAAAAAACTCCTAAAAATACTAATAAGCAATTTGTTAACGCCGAATACATCACAAATTTACCACATTTTCTATATCTGTTTCTTGATCATTTGCTATTTCTTAATAGGCAAGTGTGTGATCAGTCTTCCGTGCCTGACACATGCTATCGAATTTTTGGGTCAAAGGTATGCCGATTTCCTCACGATGTTGACCTTCACCGTCCGAACGCGTGTTAGTACATAACAGTTAGTCCATTAGTACATAGGGGTTCGAACATACGACTTCAGGGATAAGAAACTACATACTAGGCTAACACTATAGCAAATAAATAAATTATTCATTCACTTTTGAACCGTACATTTCACGTTATTAGGCGATCAGACCTATTATCGTACCATTCGTGACTCAATGTCAAAACCACAATATCCATGATTTGTTCAACAATAAAACTTGTTGTTTTAATAATTATAACCTTTTTTGGATGTACACGCAATAAAAGCGCAATAAAGATAAGTTCATTGCACTGACATTCGTTATCTTCGCTCGCGCCTTAAGGACGCCGGACACGGAAGCCGGAAGTCGACAAATAGTTTAATCAGGTATAATTGATGTTAATTATATTCTACGTTTGACTGACATGCCGTGACCGCATATTTTTAGAAGGTTGCAGTTTTTTTTTCATAAATCTAGAATTTTGCCGTTGAGTCATCTGACCATCTGTTCCATTAAGGAGTATATGTTAAAGATTTTATTGTACGTGTTATACGCAAGGTTTATAACTGTCAATGAACAATATAAAAATTCGTAGGGTTCAAATCATAAAGGATTATGATAATTTCAGCTTTAACCAAAAAAAGCTCGTCGAGAAGCACGCTTGATTTTCATCCCTTCGTTGTTGACATCCCGTGGTGCCACACTGCACAATTTGGATAGTAGATTTTTTGTAAAAACAGCAATGGAGTGGAACTGCATCTTCCATATTCTATAGATAATACATGAGTTCATTCAAGCGACAGTTAGATAGGCATCTCATAGATAGGCGTGCTCTCCAATAGGCCGCATCTCACTTAACATTAGATGGGATTGTGGCCAGACGTCTGTTATACAAAAATAATACCTATTTAGCCTAAATATAGAACTAACATAGATACGTGTGTACCTCGTGCATCGTTGTATTATAAGTAGATACCTTCATGAATAACACGATCATTAAATTATTAACTTGTTGATCTTGTTATTGTCGTCTCCAGAGAACTAAAATACATACGTTGTTCTGTTTGTAATATTAGTTTTTATTAATTTATTGCAATTATTTACATTCGACTATTGAATTTTATACAAATATTATTTTCGTTAGTAACGTAGTTATTTGATGGCTTTAATGGCGTTCCTAATAGGAACTTAAACTTTATATTACGTTTTAGTACGAATAGAAATACGCAAGAACGAAATTTCCGAATGAGGATTTGATTTCGCGCATTTGACAGTTACAGAAAGAACTAGGTATACGCCATTTTTTGCATGAAATTATTTTTATGTCTGACTTTTATGTTTTGTTTGTAAGAAGCATATAGAAAATAACATTCTACACCGGCATTGCGCTTCACTGCTTGCATGTTCGTCCGGTAATGAACTTGCGTTTGAAAATAGAATTCCTGCGCATGCGTTGTTACGGAGATCATAATAGTTTACTATTAGGTCCATTTATGTGGTACGTTTAGTTTAAAAATAATATTATACTACATATCATGTAATCAGTGGGTCTACTATCTTCACATTAGCAAGAGGCTGGCGAACCTGCTCCTTTCCCTTCAACTAAAAACCATAAATAGAATTGGTCGTCAATACATAAATATAATACGTCAATACATAAATATAATACATCATTACACAAAGTAATACAAAATTGGTTCTGAAAGCTCTTTAAAACTGTAACAGCTTCCACATTCGCAAGTAACTTTTAAGCTTCAACAACGTAGGCTTTAAACAGATTTAAGTGGCAGTATTTTGACAGTTTTTAATTAATCCTTTTAAACATGTCCAGACTCACACATTGAAATTTACAGTAATTTAACTTCGTATTATTTAAGTACCTCGCTGGAGTCCTAGCTGAACAGAAATTAAGCGCTTATGAAAGATCGCCGAAACCGAGCAAAATTTTTGAGGCCAAAACTATCTTTTAAATAATCAAATTCTATCAAAAAAAGTTTTTGCCTATGACAGCTTAAGAACTTTTTTGCCCACGTAACATATCAGATTAGACTTAACACTAATAACTTATGTAACCTGCTTTTTTATATGTATGTTTTTGTATAATATTCTTGTGAATAAAATGAAATGAAATATTTTTGTGAATATCCAGAAGCACTGTTTTATTTGTACTTGATATCTGTGACTCTTTTCTTAAACATTTAAAATGTACTTATCACAAACATATAAACAAGAACTGAATTTCCTCTTGACAATATTAATGTAGATATGTTGTTACAGAAACATGGACTTGCGACAGATAAGTGGTATTCAGCCGGTTTCCGAACAAACGAACAATTTCAATCTTACTATTAATGAGCCAGCTTGTCGCTTTAATTACTTAGGCCCAATATCAGTAGGAGCTATACTATTATATGAGAATTCTTTGTTATTATTTATTTTAATACTAACTCCTAAGGGTGCGCGCTTAAGGGATAATTATTTATACGTTAGTAAGTTAGTTATTATGCTATAAACAGACGCCCTCTCATTGTGATGGCGATAATAGAGCAATAGCTGAGGCCATCTGTTCAGAGGACTAAAAATTAAAGTCATCCCACTTCTGTCCTTAAGGAAAACATTATTTGTCTATTAATTATATTATTAAAGAAGTTAGGTCTTATCAGAATTGTCAATTTAATTAATATAATAACTTTCAATGTAACATAACCTAAATTATTTAAAAATTACGTAAATTTTGTCTATTTTTGTCATGATTGGAACGCACTAAATTTTTTGATGAATGCTTTTTGAACTATAATGAATAAAAATGGATTATAAGTGGTAGGTTAAAAAAAATATAATAAGAATTGGTATCGGCTCGTAAGAAGATTTTGTGAAGTTTTAGGTTAGTTTAGAGGGACTACTATGCATTTTATCACTCTTGTCTACGTGCCTGCCGATAATAATGACTTCTTGTAAAACGTAGACCATGGACCGTGGACATAATTGAGTTGCGTTACCATGGTTACTACTACTACTGTCTTCAATCCACTTTTTTATAAGGTATAAATACACAATATATACGAAAACTTCATCAAAAAAATTGATTGATTTTGGTAGCGAGTAAAATTGTTTCAGATCATTTTACATCGCGTCTGTCATTCAGTGGACTAAATCTTTATGTTACAATAGAAATACTAGCTCGCTCCGAATTGTACAATCGCGTGACAAAGTGACAAGTACACATTTTAAGATTTATTTATTATTCTATTAAGTAATTCTAATTTGAGAATTGCGTGGAATTTGGTTAGGCCTTCGTGGGAAACTGATCATACCTATTTCGCTGTCAGAAGAATTATAAAAACACGACTGCCGAATTGGAGTAATTTAAGCCTAGCATATAATTATCATTAATCAATCATTCGTCATATAAAATTAAATCAAATATTTGACTATATCGGGAAATACTCTAACTTATCAGACTTTAACTTTTTCTGAGTAGTCTGTATTACTGTCGAGACTCTCTTGAAAAGCCCTAACCGATACATAGACGTGGTCGTGGGGGGCTGCCTCCACATAACTCTATCCTTATCTCGTCTCACTGCATTATGGATGATGGGACCCAAATTTGGTCACATCAACAGGAAGGCGATCGACCCCGACGTCTACTACCATCACTCCTCCCTACTATTACCAGTTTGTCGTGACTCTTCGGATCTCTCCTTGAAATATGGGTATAGTAGCGAAGGACCCGTTTGTAAATTATATATATTTGACAGTCTTGTGGCGATTTAGTTGTTTGAAAAAGGACTTGTTAATTATTTTTGCAGTCACACCAGATCTCAAATGTCTAGATAATTATTCGGTTGTTTCGTACAAAAATATGGAAAATATCAAGTCCAGCCTCTAACAAAATACCTAAATATATTGGCAGTAGTCCAAACGTACAAATCAATCTTGCGAATTTGCTAAGCTGCGAAAAATTTCCTTTTTCTAGGTAGTTATGTAGAAATTTTTTGATGTGTCACTCCGGTAAGTAGTAGTATCTAATGTGATATTTTTTTATTCGATTTTTTGAAACTGTCTCGCGGGCCGGATTATATCTCACAGCGAGCCGGATTCGGCCTGCGGGTCTGTGAGTGCCCATTTATGATTTAAATAGTCGATATTTATATTATTATATATATATTATTATAGATCTTTGTATTATTGCATTACAAAGCGTAATATTCCGTCTTTCCTGGAGAATTAATAATTTATTTTAAGAGCAAATTTAAAAACCTATCAAACTTAGGCAATACTTTGCTTTCTCTTTATAGCAACACGCTTATTCATAGCAAATGTTAATCTATTCAGTAATTCATCGCGTGACGTTTCTCAATGCGTCGTGGGTAGCAGGTTCGAAGCCGGTCAGGAATTTCATTGAGCAATTTGTATGACACCTCTTTCTAGGAAGATTGTGCAACTTCTATAAATAAACTTCCGCCTGTGTGTTCACTTCAGGATTAATTCCATGCCAGGACAAAATTGCAAGAAAATGTTACTGAAAAGTATTGACATACAGGTTTTTATAGACAGTAAATATGTTTATTATATTTATGTTTATTATTTTTTATTAATAAACATTATTACATATGATCTTGTCCCAACGGCCTCAAGAGTTCAATAACACCCAGGTTCCATATCGAAATATCAATCGTTATATCTACCAATTGTTAAACTACCATATACGTCCATACAATGTTCTAAAATTATATCTTATTGGTAAGTTATATCAAAAAGACGACGCCGGATATGCCGGTTGCGTAAATCTGGCATTGCCTACACGGTGTTTTTTCTCTTCTCATACAAGTTCTTATACAGGAGTTATTAGATTTAATTAAAATAGCATCATATGTTTAGCAAAACGGTCTCAGAGAGGACGCCGTCCCCCATCCATTTGTTACCTAAGCGTCCCTTACCCGTAAATCTCCTCACCTATGTGACATACAGCACGTACACCACGTAAAAATATCAATTACACATAATTGTTATCTGTAACCGATAACACGAAAAATATTTCGCCAGGAAGTAATTTTATAGACTTGGTGCCAGTGGTATTGGCGCCAAAACCTTTTCCTTGTAAATAAGTTAAAATGAACATGTGGTGTATTTATATTAAGTATGTACTTATTATTGCTGCCAAATGATTAAATATTTTGCTTTGTTTATAGGGCAGGTGTGTCGTGAATACTAAAGTTACACAAGTGGTTGTGTAGTTTAAAAAAAAGTTGCATTGAATATTAGAATTATTATCTTAAACGGCGGTTATTCGATAGATCCGATAGATATCGGTAGACTCCGAATACATTTCTTTTGCCAAAAAATTATTGTTCCTATGGATGACCCAACGCGGCCAATGCAGGGTGTACTGGAGGTGTAGCCCTCTAGAAATGAACCAAAAAAGAGGCTGATGATGATGATAAATGTGGTCTGAAGAATATTTATATTGTTTTAATATCACACTATAAATCTTATATGGCAAATTGTACAATGAATTATCGATCAATATCAAATATAATTTAGTTATACAGCCAACGTCAAAAAATCTGTCAGTTCTAAAATTAAAGGCGTGGAAGAGAAGAGCTGGAAAGAAACTCTCCCCTACTCATTTAATCACCAAGTATTATCTATCAAGAGCAGTGTTGGCCTAGTGGCTTCATCGTGCGACGCTCATCCCTGAAGAGAGGTATACACCAATGGACATTCTTTCTATGTGCGCATTTAAATTTCGCTCGGACGGTGAAGGAAAATATCGTGAGAAAACCGGCTTGCCTTAGACCAAAAAGTCGATGGCGTCTGTCAGGCACATGAGGTTTATCACCTACTTCCCTATTAGTTTGACAAATGATCATAAAATAGATATAAAAATCTGAGTCCCAGACCAATAACGTTCTGATTTATTTTAGTATATAGCAGTTTTAATATAGCAGAATTAAGAATGATTTAATGAAAAAAATATCATTTTAATGATAAACGTATTCAAGAAGGAATTATTTATTGGCTGGGGAAAGCTAATCGCTGGGAAATTCTGTTTGCTTTCTGTTGCCACGTAACCAATGCGAAAGGTACCGATGGGAATTTTCACACTGTCATTGTAAAGTAATAATAACTTTGTAAATTAGTTTATTTTCTTCATGTTTAAATTAAGAATAAAATAAAAATGTAATCGTAGTAAATTGTAAAATTCAAAAATGGAATGTCATAGACGAAACATGGCTAAATCTTGATATGGTCATTTGTACTGTGTTGTTATATGAAAGGTCAAAGGATCACTATCAAGAAAAAAAATTGATACTATGTATAACAAAAAGATATTTACTGTATAATAGAATACAATGTATTAAACGAAAACGATTTGCTGCTTTCTCTGTTTTATTTATTTATTTAATAAATTTACTGACTCCACAAAACTCAAACTCAAAATAATTTTATTCATATAGGTAAACAAGTACATTTATGAACGTCACAGATGGTAAATTGATTCTAAATTTACATTTAGTACTAGTTCGCAAGTCTAGGTACTACTTTCAATATACCCTTTATTATTAAATAGATACTTATTACGTTATACATATGTATTTACTTTAATTTATATATATATATATAAGTTTACATCGCTGAATTTGCCGATTGAGGAATATAACTGTTCCCTTTGTGAAATTTAGCAAAGTATAAACATATAAACACTAAGTAACTATAAACATGATTTAAATAAAACAAAGTCTACAACCCTAAGTAATAAAAGCTCTCTTAACGAGTGCACTCGAGTCAACGAGCCGTTTATTGAAAAGTTATTGGTATAAATTGTCGATATCCCGAACAAAGACACTACTGACCCCCGCACTAATTCCTCGACTCAATGGACCGTTTCCCATAGGGATGTGATTCTGAATAAATTTTATCGATGTTGGTTATAAAGATAGACCTCCAGTCTTTCATTTGTCTCTTATCTTTGGCACGCTATCTTTTTTGTTAAATCATCCCAGTTTTCCGGTGGTCATCCTCTCTTTTTCTTCCCACTGGGCCATTTGTGACCGGCCCATTCCCGTTTCTGTGTTACCACGTGTATTATTTTTGCAAGGCTTCGTATTACACTGCTTTTCACTTTTTCTTTAATTTTCAACAGAAGAAGTTTAAGAGTTGGTTAATAATATTGACCGCAATCTTTACAAAAGGTTGCTGTGCAAACAAACAACACATTCACACCATATAAGGAGAAACATAGTAAAACATTCAAATTGATGTAAATTGAAGTGAACACGGAAGACGAGTACCAGCAACTAAATAATCTCATTACTTCATGCCATTGTCAAGGTCTAGCTAACACTATTAGTGCTATAACACTACATTGTTTCAATAAATTATATAACTCGTTTTAGTATTCCTTATTTCCTATTTTTACGATAAACTAAAAACATTATAAGAAAAACAAAGCAAAAACTTAAAATCAAAACCTGTTTATAACTCATTATAAACAAAGCAATTCTTCACGTAAAATGGACCTATTGAGCGTATTAGTGCGGAAACAGAGTCCACAAACATACATACAAAGCAATTCTTGTGAATTCAGCCTGTGTGCAACTAAATATATCCGTCTCACCAGCGGTAATACATATTTAGGATGCGCAATACACGCGTAAATGGTGCTTCTCTTAGTAAATTTGTACGCGCCCAAGCCATTGCAAGCAATTGCGGCCCCTTACCACGCCAAGTGGAATTATTTGGCACATGCAGCCCCAGTCTCTCTAACAATTTGACATTATATATTTAACCTTTAAAGACTAAAAAATAGACTGTGATGTCGTTACCTCTAACTTGTTGTATCCTACCATACTCAAGACAAACAAAGTTGGATACGTAACTGGGTCAAATGGCTACACTCCATCCAACCTCACGTATCTCAAATAATAGAGCCCAAATCATAGAATTTAAATTCCAAGATGTTCTTGTGATAAAAATTATCTTCTGCATTATATTAATATGTACATTTTATTACGACCTAGTCAAGTTTTATAGTGACTAAACACGCTTTAGGATAACCAGCCTTTAATTCCATCTAAGATACACCGAGCGAGTGTTAAAGGCACATAAAACGTCTATTTGTCTGCCGGGGCTTGAACATTGCCCACTGCTCACTTTTACTTTTAATAATTCAAAATTAATCGTAATATTTATCGACATCGCTCAGCCCTACAAAACATGGCGCAGCGGAAATGCGTTTACGAGTGCAACCAGTGCGGATGTTATTCACACACGTCTCAAGATGTTGAGCACATACATGTCATAAACACGCTGAAAGAAAATATAGCACTTCTTGCACTAACAATGTGCTGCTAATAATAATAACTCATTTATTTATTTAGGGTTTAAGGTTCAAGGATTCGGTCTTAGTTGCCATGTTACTATAGATTAGTAAACAAAACAAAAAGCCCATACCAAATTAAGATACAAAGAACATATTCAGTATACCATTGGTGTTGATACATCAAACATACCCTTATACTTATACCACCCTTTTCCGATTGATGGCATTTAAACCTTCAGCTCGGGTCTCGACAAATATACCTGACCCACTGCAGAAGCAGAACATTGGATGGTAATGTGCGGTTTTAAACTCCTAACAGCCGTAATTAGTTAATTAACGTCTATGTCAGTAAACTAATAACTGTAAGTAACTCTGGGAGCGTTGTTATTTTTCTGGAGATAAACAGTTTTTTTGACGTAATAAAATTTATTGTAGAAAAAATTCGATAATATATTCTAATACCATATTATATATAGGAAAATATTTGGTAGTAGAAAATGTGTGGCTTAGATCTGTGTATTTTTATTATACATAATTTGATTTGGGTCGATACAATATTAAGTCTATGTTCTACATCTCTAAAACTATAAACAAGTGACCTTATAAGTGTGATCAACTACGTTGGATCGCGAACGAAGCTGTAGTCACTACAAAACTACATCCACAAATCCTTCAGGTTTTTGAAACCTTTAAAAAATTAAACAAACCGGTAAGGTAATATTTCATTGAAAAAAATTAAAAAGGATAATAAAAAAATGTTGTATATTATGTCACTTGCCTTAGTATGTATATAAGTTAATTAACTTAATATTTTCGACGTCCTGGTGGACAGAAAAACTGTGTCCAGTTTATGTTTCCACCATACCAACTTCTACTATTTAAGATTATTTATACAATAAATAAATAAAAAGCTTCTAATCAGAGGCAGACAATGTTTGAGCTGAAGTGAAATAAGAATGACTGGAACAGCGCCGTGTAAGTTTGAGTTTGTGAGCCTTTTGTTAGCAGTAAGTCAATTTTCCTTTGTTCACGTTATACAATGAATGTAGGTACATACGAGTATATGTTGTCAAAGTGTTTTCAAGTATTTTATCCATAAACGATTAAAGTGTGTTATCATTATTGTTTTAAAATTCATAGAATTTTATGAAGAAACAAACCAGACTGACAATTTAATAAAATTGATTCGTCGGGAATCGAACTATGCTTTACTTAACGAAATGTTTATTTCGTATATTATAATATAATATGTTTTATATAAAAAAATAAGCAACATAATATTAAACATATCGCAAAAGGTTAAAAATAAGCACGTGTTTTTATCCATACAAGTCTTGCTTTTGCATCCAACATGCCACAAAGTTGACATTCTTTAAATGATATAGATACTATTGAAATATAATAGTAGAAAACAGTCTTTGCTTTACGAGAATAGAACTCTAGACTAGACATGGAAATAGAACGCTTGTCACTCGGTCACTACGATGGACGCGAAACATCGATTTCCGAATACTTTAAATATTTTCACGGTATATTTACCACTGTTGTACAACAACAAAAATGTTAAATGGAAGCGCAAAGCTGTCGTTAAAAAAAAAGCACGTTAGTCTTGATGAATATATATATATATTTCAGGCAAAATACATTTATAAGGTAATGAAAGAATCGTAAATTCTAATGAATTATAAGCTAATAGTGTTAAATGTTATACTATGCTTATAATTCTGACAATAGAGGAGCGTCGGATATACTCTCCAGGCGTACCTAACTCCGACGGTCTAGGTAATCGCCACGCTTGTAAAACTAAGAAAACTTGAGCAAGGAAAATGCTTGCCACTTGACAGCTTTGCCTCTTAAAAATTTAATAAATTCGTTAATACATATTATGTTAACTTCTACCTATAAGAACGCACTTGCAAATTAGTCAAAAAAACTAAAAATTACTTCACAACGTAATCTACTTTCAAACGACGTAATTTATACGTGAGCTTTGAGCTTTTGAGCTTTTTGATTCCCTTCTAAATTGTCGCTCATATAATAAATTATATATTAATCTTCATAATCCATACAGTCGCGACGTATAATTTCGCTGTATCCCATTAAAAATGACTCAATGGAAAATACGGGTTTGCGTCAAAGCAATTCTCGAACGCTTGCGTGTGTCCCCCATACCCCACACCCACCTTGTCTGGGAGGGCCTAACCCCACTGTTATTCCTAGGATTCATATATTCTGAAGGATTAAAAAATATTAAATCCTATAGTATTACATAATATTTATTGTGGAAGTGTGACTTTGTTCGATTTTTTCCTATTAATAACTAGAGCGTGGATATCGACATATAATAACAAAATAATAATAATAAAGAAACAATAAAATCAAAGATATAAATCCATAGCTTTAAGCAACGTACTAAGATCATCTGACAATATTTTTTTATTAAAAATAACGGGTAGGTACGTACTAACGCCACCGCAATTCTGGTATTTGAGACACGAATTTGATGATATTATTATTTATTGTTTGGTTAGGTTAGGTTACTATATTAATATTTTATTTAAATAACTGTTTCCGGTGCGTAAAAGTGGTTAGGGGTTAGTATTCTAAAACTTGCTAACCATTAAATTTCTACCGCGGTTAATACGTAAGTACCGAATAATGTTATTTATCTTTGATAAGACATAGTTAATTTAGTTGGAATGATACCACGTTAAATACATAAAAATAACCAAATTATATTCAGACAAAGTTTTCCTATCCTGTTAGTAAAAGGTTATCATTTCGTTTAAAAATAATAGAGTAAAGAGTGACCGAGTTTCTTTGTGGAATTTTAGCCAAAGTGAAGTCAAAATCGATTGGAATTTTCAATATCCCTCTGTTTTTACTATTTTACTAACTTTACTACAAATTCGTGCTAAATAGCAACGGCCCTGTGGCGCAACGGATAACGCGTCTGACTACGGATCAGAAGATTCCAGGTTCGAATCCTGGCAGGGTCGAGAATTTATATTTTTTCTTTTCTTTATAGGAAAAAAAACACATTTTTAAATCTTACTAAAATTATATGTGCAATTAAAATTGCCGCATTAAATTCAAAGGGAACTAAGCTGTAATTAAGAGGTAAGCCCCTTCACTAAATTCAAGTTAAATTAAACCCGTCTTATTCGGCTTAGTTTTTATTGCGTTGCAATTAAGACTTGATTTATGGTCAATGACGAATGGTCACATACAACAGTACATAGTAGTTGGTAACGTTAAAATGAACATCTTCTATAATCTCTTGAGAGTGACTTACAACATAATTAATTAATTAATTGAATTTATTGTACGTTATTATATGTATGTCGCCATCTATTGCGGAAAAAATTAAATATATTATATTAACTTAAAAATTAACTTTTGGGTTTAACAAATCGTAATAACATTCTCGTCTACAGCAAATTGTACAATAACTAACGAGTTGAATTCAAAAACACATTTATACAATGAAATAAAATGTATTATTATCGTTGAGGAAACTCTCTATAACTCAATTTATAATCCAAACCGTTTTTTAGCATTTAGGTGCAAATTGATAAAAACGGTCGCTATTTCATCAATTTCATCACTTTTCAATAGCTACTTATTTTCACACAATCATTGCCTGACACCGCCCACCAAAAAAGCTTTGTGTCTAACAATAGGTGATATTTTGACGCAATGTGTGGGGTGTGACCGAACCAAACGTGGATCGTGTTACCTGAGTGTAGGAATGTTCGATCACTTTGTTTCATGGTTCTGTATGCTTATATCAATTAGGGCAATGCTAACATCGAAAGTGAATCTCTTATCTAGTAACCCTAGAATCAATGGTTTCTAACAGCGAGGAAGAAGAATATTTTACAAGTTGGGCTGACAGAATTAAAAAGGCGTATGTGGTCTATTTTATTAATAAATTGGCCCCAAAAGTAAATAAAACGACTTCTTACTTCTAAGACTGTATACAATAAGTACTGTATTTAATGTGTATATTTTTATGAACCAATTTTCACCCATTTTTAATGCTTAAGCAACGCATAGCATAGCATACATTTTATTTGCTTTAGTACTAATCATTCGAATTTTATAATGATAGCAAGCCATGGCTCATTTAGGAAAAATTTGGTTTAGGTGTAAAAAAATCCCCTATCGAACCCTAAGACAACTTTTTAAGAACGTGCCAATGTGGCGTTCGTTCAGCTTAAAATTGTTACAAAAACAAACTTAAAGTCCTGTTTATTCATAGCTTTTTGTCGTGTTTTTTGTTCAGGAATCAATTCTATTAGTTAGGGATGTTCAATAGATTTTTTATTAAGTTCCACGGGGAACATATCTGTTTAATTATATAAAACGATGGAAAAATATTTCGAAGCGAGCAAGTCTGCGTTTTACATCAATAAGTAGGTGATCTCCTTATCTTGAAATTGATCAAATCATACCTAAACGTTGTTCGCATTCAGATATAACAAACGGCGGGAGCAAACATCAAGTGGAAGTTTATAGACACTGAAAATTAACAGTAGAGATAGCTGATCAATATGAGCGAACTAAGATTCGCCAAAGATTTACAGACTTCCTACATCACCGATGGTCGCAAAACGAGAACTGCAGACAGTCTAAAATGGCTCGGCCAGCAGTTAACCCGCTACTGACAAAGCAATTTATAAGCCTTAATCTTAAAACAATGATAGGGACAATTACGGGCTATTTTAGAAGAATCGGCCACAATAACCCACGTAGTCCTGGAATGCGCGACCAACGTACAGAAAAATCGGAGCAGTGAGAAACTTCTTGAGCTTCTGTGCAAGAAGGAGTACTAGGCTGGCTTAGTTAGCTAGGACTTTATGCACTTCTGAACCTATAGTCTTAAACTGGGTCTTAAACTGGGTCCACCAACCTGTCTGTCACGAGTCTTATATTTTAAACAGATCACTAACGAGCTGATTAGGTGTAAATAATGAGAACAAACGCAGAATTATGAAATCATTTTTGGAATATGATAGGTATCTTAAGAACCTTTTAAAGGAATAGTCACAATTAAAATAGAATCAGCGTTTTGCTTATTTTAGCAAGCAGCTGAGATTAAATGTAATAATTATTTGTCTAAAAGACCATATAATTAACTGTCTTGGATAATCGAAACATCTAGACTTTAATTGTTCGTGATCGCTGTCCTTTGTAACAAAATTAAAATTTAGATCATTCTAGTCTTTCTAAAAAATGTTAATATGTTCTATTTCGATGTCATAGGGGTAGACATTTATTTTTTTTGGAAAAAGTCGCTGAAAGAATGTTTGAAATTGATCCAGTAATTTGGAATAAAATTCTTAAAAAACGACACAAAAACATATTTTTCCTCTTTGTTATTTTAGCATAGACAACCGATAAATTGATTCAATAATAAATATATATATATACTAGTGACCCGCCCCAGCTTCGCACGGGTGCAATGCTGATGAAAAGCAGGTTTTTATTATGTATTGTTATTTCCGTCGCTGGAAAGCTCCGATAACATACGCGACATATACCATCACAGACTTTTCTGTAGACCTTTTCAATGTGTACAATACTTAGTACATTATTTTGATATAACTCGTAGGGTTCAGCCTGCGTTTGCAATGTAAGCGGAAAAAATGAATTTATTTACGACATCACATTAGAAACCTCAAACATAACAGTGCTTCTCCACTATTGAATGGATGTTATTATACATATAAACCTTCCTCTTGAATCATTCTATCTATTTAAAAAAACCACATCAAAATTCGTTGCGTAGTTTCAAAGATTTAAGCATACAAAGGGACATAGGGACAGAGAAAGCGACTTTGTTTTATACTATGTAGTGATATATATATATATATAAACAATCTTGAATCGATAGCCTTCTGTTTATTACGAAGTTTAACCCCTAAGCCACGGAGGTTAGAGTTTTCTTATATTATGTACTTATTGTACACCTTGTACTTGCTACTCGCTGAAAACTGTATAATTGAACGCTACAGATATCGCTAGTCTCTCATAAGTATAAATTTACAAAACAATAAAATATAAATTAATTATAGAGACAACAAAAATAATCAAATTTTCCAAACATACCTCAAAGCGACCGCCACTGCCTGTTACGAACAATCACAAATCACAACAATACATCACATTTCACACATTTGAATAAAACACAATATTTACAACACGGAATACTAAATGTATCATAGTTATAATAAACAGGTTCTATATTAAAGAGTTTAAGACAAAATCACGAGGGCCACCCACCATGTTACACAGCTGACTGTCGGGAAGAATAATTTTTGCGCATGCGTAGTAAGAGATTAGGGAAGTTACCACAAGGGATTGCTAATTCAAAATTATCTCGTGTGGAAACAGTGAAGATAAAACAGATTTAAACGTTATTGTTTCTTACTTAACAATTTATTATACTTATCGCGAAATTAGTCTAATATTAGTAAAATTATAGTATACACTTTTGTGAATACCTTATAATAATAATAATATAATAGTTTGGTGGACTTAGTTTGTGTGCAAGCCTTAAACGCCCGAACTCAATAATTAATACACAATTTAATCTCCTATCTGCATCCCAATAACCAAACCAAACGAAGACAATCCATTTTTGGCGACGGATAGAATGTAATCTCTTCGCTCTTTACACTCATATTTGATAATCAATATAAACCAAATAAAATAAATAAAACCGTAGAAATAATATTAAAATACACATATGAAATAGCTTTTTAATTATTTAAAAAAACTGGTGTAAGTTAGGTCTGTTCACATACACCAATCCCACCTACCATGGCTATTAGAATCAGTCGATTGGTTATGGGTACACTTTTATCAACATTTGGATTAAGATCATCTACCGTAGATGGTCTAATATCTATTGAGATAGTTTTGGTTTGGGCGTAAGTAAACAAGCAATATCGATAACATATATATAACATAACTTTCATTTTATAAATCCAAATATGTTGGTTGAACTTCAATTGTCAATTAAATAATAAACTAGCAGCCTATCAACACCTCCGCATGGATGGACACTTTGTAATTAAATGTAGGCTGTACAACTAAGGCATAATATGGCATGGTGAACTATTTTTAAAATCTACAGGAGGCATATACATAATAACAAATAGTTAGTTAACTAATATTATTAACAATGTTACTAGCTAGGGGATAGATATATAATACCGTAGAATCTCTTCAATCTATCAATTCTGTCGGACCAGTTAATTTTCGTGTTAATGTACTTTTATGTATTCCGATGATAATGCTATTAAGCTATAGATTGTGACGTCACTAGACATTGATTTAATGAGGCTGTAGCAGCTTATGAAAGCCATAGAAACGTAATACATAGAAAGAAGAGCACCTTATATGAGACCAAATTCTTGATGAAATGGTATAAACTTGGCAAACATATAATGACAACTACAATTGATTTCATGGGTGGAAACAACATATAACTTATCTAAGGATGTACGTTGTGTACCTGCTCATGTATCCGACTTTATTTATTCTAGGTCTTTTGGGCTCGTTGCAGACAAATTGTTCCAAGACAAGGACAGGAATTCGGCAGTACCTACTACAAAATACAAGTTAAAGATCATAGATTAACAGAGATCATTACTTGAGATTGTATTTTGAATTCAATGGCAAGAGTTAAACGATTTTATTACATTAGGTAAGCATTGTTATATCTTGTATATTATTATTATACAGGCTTAATCGACTGTTAGTTTTTTTATGAATTAACATACTCAATAAAATCAATTTATTAGAGAAAGAATATTGGAGGGTATTAATTAATGTTTTTAATAAAAAGGAATTTAACTTTATAGAAGTATGAAAAAATTTCGTGCAACTTATTTGGTTTTATTAATAGCAGAAATACCAACCGTTATATGCAAGGACAACGAGCTGACTGCAATGCGGATAATCGTGAAAACTTTTTAATTTGTCACGAATCAAAGCACGTCGCATTGATTACAAGTTACTTGACATACTCGTTCCTTTTAAAATTGATCTTTTTATCCTGTAATAAGACAATTATTATATAATTAAGTTTTTTTATTAATTAATATGAATTATAACTTTTATTATATTGATTCATTATTACTTGCTGGGCGTCATTGAAGTATGTATTACGTATGCACCATAGGGGTCTTTGATTTTCTTTTTTGAGAGAATTGCTTACTTTTGCTGACAAGAGGAGGGGGGGGGGATTAAATTGCAACAATTCTGCTTACGTCACGTCACGTAAACTTGAACGGCCACTTGAGTAAAGAAAATATAAGCTTGTTCTTGCGTCTTCCTTTACGTGATTTTTTATAGAACAGAAGTCGAATTGGTTCGGAAATATTTTAGTGGGCAGCTGGTTCCACAAAGTAGTATTAACACCATATTTTACCAAATTACATGGTAATGTTATAAACTAATTAAAATCCTTATTTTATTAAATAAACCCTGATTTTCTGCATATTATTTCTTCTAACACTGTCATTTATTCACGTAGCTATTTTTCGAATAACATAGACAACGAAGTAGAGTTACGGTGTTCAATACATAAATCATTTAAATACACTACTTACATATTAACATTACAAAAAAAAAGTTTACGATCATGAGTGTCTATGGTTACGCATAAGTGGTTTCAAAACATTGACATATAAAATACGATTCACAAATGAGTTATCTGTGGTAATGTTTAGCATACAATACAACTTTCCTAGCACACGACACGATGACACGAAGACAGGCTTCATTTCCGGCGAAATGCACGATTGTAAACAATGTCCTAGTAGACAAATTTACTCAACATCTAAAATACGGAACAAATGTATTTAATATGAGACAATTCTTATGTCATTATTTTAAAAGACGATAAAACTAATTAAAATTGAAATTTTTCTATAATTGTATGTTGCAATTTCCGCTATTAAAATATCTCTTTAAGTAAATCTAAAAAATCAAGAGATTAATAATTAAAGTAAAACAAATTAGAGATACTTATTTTACTTACACATTTAACGTGGGGATGTGAAACATGCGAAAGTAATAACAATTATCAACTAATATAGACAATGTCTCATTATAACGTTTGGACTGCATTAGCGTAGCATTTTAATCTCAAGAATGAACAAAAATAATAAACAGTAAGACTGTCATATACGTATATAACACTAAAATAAAAAGTAAACTAGACTCAAAACCTGTTATAACGACATCGAAGGGACTACTCATATTTTATCGTAAAAACCAATAGTCGTAACAGTCGATGACGTTGTTATTAACCTAATACAATAGAATTCAGCCGAGACTTTTGATTTTGGTCAATATAACCGGGATGTTGTTCTAAACGATGTCGTGGTAAACAGGTTTGACTGTAGTAGCATGCCAGAAAGTGATTTCTAACATTTTAGCAACAATATAACGAAAAACAAAAGTTATCGATGTCTTACATTATGCCGTGAAACAGAAGGGGCAATATATGCACAGAGAAAAGGTAGACTTTAGCGAAATCGGAAAGGACAAATGGACGAAGGAGAAGAGGGCGCTCTTAAGTGGATATAGAAGTGTTGGTAGGAAGTGAATGGAGAGACATATCTGTAAAAAAGCTGGAAGCGGCCTTAACTCCTGAAGGGGTTCCGATTTAGGAAATGGATATATATAAGAAATCTAAAGTGTATATTCAACATTTGCAAAGATTGGGCTTTGTTAATATTATTATTATTAAGGCATGCATATAAACGTCTCACGTCTAGAGAAATTTAAAGAGCTTGTGTTCGATACATTGCATAAATTTACTACTAACGATAATTTACTAATTAGGACCAGTAACAACATTGTAGGAAAATGTCGTAGAATATGTTCGTGAGATGACGTCACGTAACCAACCAGTCGTGACGTCACGCCCTGGGCGGTCTGTATAAGAGAAGGCATCAGCAATGAACCAGGACCAACCATATCTTGTTTGTCCATTACGATTCAGAAGTTTCTATAATTAACTTCTACAAAAATACATATTTACAATTTTCTTTACCTACATACATAGTTATAGGAATAGCAATTAAAGATACTTAGAAAACTAAAAAAGTTCGGACTCTGTGGCCCTTTAATGCTGGCAGCATTTCCAACGACACTTGTTCGTGGAGGCAGTTGGTAACTTTGACAGTATTACCCCTCTAATAATATCAAGCTACCAAATAAATATATCAGTGGCTCTACTTCCTTTTCCGGTCTGGGTCTCAGAATCTAATATACAAGTAGGTGATCAGCCTCCTGTGATTGACACACGCCTTGACTTTTTGAATCTAAGGCAAGGCCGTTTCTTCACGATATTTTCCTTCACCGTTCGAGCGAAAATTAACGGAGTAAATAGAATGAAAATCCATTGGTTAACAGCCGGGGATCGAACCTACGACCTCAGGGATGAGAATCGCAGGCTGAAGCTAACAGGCCAACACTGCTAATATTAAACTATATGTTGTCAATTATCTAAGAGTTTTGGTTATAACACTGATTATAGAACATTTCATATTTCAAACACGAGTCGCAAAACATTTTCCTAACACATTCGCTAATACATCAGTTTTCTACCAGCATTCATCGTTTCGCTGACGTCTTTTTGCGACCTATTTCACGAGACCCATTGAGAGGCGTCGATGTTGGGGAAACAGGCTTTGTGTAAAAGTAGGGTGATTCATACAACCACAAAATGGATTATGTTACACTAGTTCTAAATAAAGAAGATAGTTTTTTATTTGCGTGACAAGCGTCGACAAGTTAGTAAGTTTTCTAACGTACTTATACCGTACAAGCAAACGTTATTTGCACGTATAGAAAGAATATCCATCGGTTGGCGAGGTCGAGGATTCTTACACCTCGCCTTATATATTATTTTAGACTAGACTTGTTTTTTATTTTAATAGAATATTGTTTATTGCATGCCATTCCATATTTACATTTGTTTCATATTCCTTATGTTACGTTCTTACATTGCGTAATTAATTAAGAAACAATGTTGAAATAATTAAATAAGACTTCATCTGCCATTTCAATTCTCACCACGCAGAAATTTAACGGCAAGTAATGATCATTAAAGTATGACCGTGTCGTGTCAATAAAATTTTAAACTTTTCCGATATATGATGCTATTCTCAGGTTCGCGTAAATAGTCCCGACAAATAAAAAAATACGAAAGATCATTTGTACTAGGTAAACATGAGAGTTTATGTTTTCAATTGCTAATTAAGGCAATCTCTGAACTGATGGACTAAGAAATAATGTATAATTGTGATATTTAACAAGTAATTATGCAGTAAAGTTTAATTTGAAATATTTGATTCTCGTTTCAATGAAATGTTCATTTACCGATCTAAAAGCATTAAATATGTACTGTGTTTGGTGAACGCACATAGGCACGCACAAGCTATTTATGTATGTTATGTGTATAACATAACACACTTTAATAGTTTCTAGATTTGAATGTTACCTCATACAATCGATTAATGTAATCTTTTTTGATTAAATTAATTATTATAAATTATAATTATATATTATATAGTATACTCCTTATACGGCAGTATTTCATTTTGATTGTGATTTCTAATATGAAAAATGTAAGTACCGATATAATTTTTGTGAATTAATGAAATAATGCCTAGCTAATAAGAATGGGTCTGATCGGGATCTCTTTCCGCACAGATTGTAATAGAAAATACAATTAAAGTAATAGTCTATGGTAACAATTTTTGGCAGATTCACCACCAATTGGACACCAATTTTAGTAGTTGGTGCTGCTGTGGTTTCTGTGATACAAGCAAAATTCATCCTATAATTTCATTAATATCGAATGATATATAGCGCTCTCGAGAATCCATCTCCGATAGCCCTGAGAGCGTCGTCTTATTAGTTGAGAGCGAGAATTAATTAAAAATAATGAAGCATAATGAACGATTGTGTGCCGCGATCGATATCTGAAAAATTCGCAGCTGCGACCACACTCACGTCATATTTTAATTGCAAAGTAAAATGGGTCCTGTGACTGCATCCGATTCTGTGTCTATTATTATGTGACAATGACGAAGTGTTTTCTACCATTTTATTTATTTCCCTGAAAAATAACATAGGTCATCTTTCCTAAACTTATTAGAATCTTTGTTAACATTTTTTATAAGATTTAAGAAATATTAAATCGAATGGCAACACTCAAAATCGAAGTGAGACTTTTGTTTTTAAAATTAATATTATTGAAGTGAAACTACTTTAGACATAGGAGGGTGAAATTTTTACGGAACGTCACTAAGATGTGCAGCGTTTTGACAAAAAGGGAGAGAGCGATTGAGAGAGAGTGAGAAAGGGAGATCTAGAGAAATACACACGTTTGGTTGATTAATTCGTTTACTATTTACATTATATTAGAACTTTAGACGGTAATTATGTCGCGTAACGTCTTGATCAGTAAACGCATATTTTTTATTTATTTATATCATCATTAGCACGTAAACAGTGTTTAAACAGTGTGAAGATAGATATACAAATACATGGAGTGATCATGTATTGGGGCTTTTACCTTAGTAATCATTAAAGTAATTTATAATTTATATCTGACTAACCAAGAGTTATCTAGTAGGTATGGTAGTAGCATTATTTACGTATCTTAACATTGACGATGTTATCAACATTATAGCACGTTTCAGATCGAATGCCTGAGTTTATATGGAATATTTAATTAGTATATCACTTATAGTGATTGATGTGTTGTTTACTTATAAGTTGGTAAATAATAATTGATATTACATAATGTTTCTTTACATAAAAGATTGAAAATACACCTACGAATAAAAAATTTAAATATTTTAATTAAATAACGAAATCTTAGGACTTGTTCGAACTTGTCAAAGTTACCTTACTTGAACGATGTAGATACATTGTTTATATGGTTGATAGCTCATATTATTTACGTAATAAATACTATAAAGAGTAACTATACCAGTTTTCATTCATAGAGAAATATAAATTCACCGCTTGCATACAGGCGAAAAATAACTTACAAAACTTGTTAAAATCAAACAACTACTGTATGTGAACTTTGTATTACACTATTCTATAACAACCAGAATTTCTCAATATTGTTTCATAATTAATACGCCCTTTCTTTTACATCACTCTTGATATCCCAGTCGAAGCCACTCCAGAACCAATCATTATGTAGTGCCCTGCATCAGAAAAACTTAAATCACTGTATTGAATAGTTCTAGGGCTCGAAGGACCAAATTTGAGTATTAGCTGTCATAAACACTATTAGTTATTATGTAGAGATACGAGGTTTAAATTAAATTTCAAATTTGAATTAACATTTTATTTAAAACAAATAACTCCTTAATAAAACGATTTAATACATGTATACTTAATCTTATACAAAGCATTCATTGTAACAAATAATATAATTTTCATATTAAAATTACTGTTGGAAAAGGTACTCGTGAATTCAAAGTACTAATAAAACTATTACGCGTCTTAGACAACAAAAGTTTTGTGTATAATTAAGGTAAGTTCTTTATGTATAACTTTTAGCTTAACTTAACACCCCTCATATAATAAACAAAATACAAATATATTTATTACTTAATTACATCTAACAACTTCGGTTAATATAATCTATATCTAGAACAATCAAAACATTTGAGCATATTACGTAATAGAATTGTGTGAATAAGCATCGCTATACAACGTAGAAATGGTGCCAGCATTTAGTGCCACCATTATAACACCATACCGGACCATATGACACTCTAAGGAAGGAAAATATCATAAGGAAAGTATGCCTTAGACCTTAATCTGATCACCTACTGGCCCATCAAGAAAAATACATGATTACGAAACCAGATATAGAATTCTGAGGCAAAGAGCTAGAGATTGTAGCGCCACTATTATTAGATAGATAATGTTAATAAAGTTTTGTACTATAATAATCATTAGGAAACTCGAGAATTATTTTAAATATGACGTGTAATACAAACTAAATATAAACCATACTATGTAATAAATGCCTACATAATTATACTCTACACTAAACAAGCGTCATATAAACTAGTTTTTACAATTATATATATATATATTAAAGTTGTACATAAATTAAACTGTATTAGCAGTATTATTAATAACAGTGAATGATTATTTTTCACAAACTTAAATATGTATAACAAAGTAGAGAAATACTTATTACAAAAAAATTCGCCTGAGGATTCATTGTTCTTAAAAAGAAATAGTTTTTAAAACAAGTAATATATACAGATTACTGCCAACTATGGGAACATTCAACAAGTTTTTCGAGTTTCTCTTTCTCTACTTTTTTAATGTAATTAATACAATAAATAAATAAAGTATTTATATAAAGGCAATTTAACAATTATCAACTCTTTGGCAAAAACGGCATATTCATTATCAACTACAAGCCAAAGATAAAACATTTTCTACATAAGTCAATGATTCCTTCAATATTGACACTCAACATATTTTAAACATATCTTAATGAGCTATTTCTACATCATGTCTGGCAAAATACCTCTCGAAGAAGTGCAGCAGTTCAAAGCAGACCTCAGCTAGAATGAGGGCTATTACCATCCACTCCAGCCTTACGTGATGCCTATCAGCTGCCCATGATGATAAAAGTTCCAGAAGTTCCACACAGTGAGATAGACGCTCGTTCAATACCTGGATAATATTTCAATAGAACATATTACAAACGTCTCAGTAATAAATGTCATTCTGTGGCCATCAAACCATTTATGATTTATCTTCATGGTTTTATCACAAAAAGAGGCAGAGACAACGCATCTCCACTACGGCCCTAACATACCTCTCTTGCTTCATCCACTTTCATGACAATCACCATGCATGCTCGCCAATTATGGGTACTTTTAACCTGTAAAATTACTCTAGTACGTCCTGAATTCGATCCAGGTCCACAAGGTCTACCCAACCCAATTTCACCATCTAGGGTTGCCTTGACTTATTATATATGGCCAAAGCACCTAAACATTTCCTTTTGTTTAAAATTTAATTGGAAATAAATCTAACTAATATTCGTCACTCTTTTGGTTTTTATAAACATATGAACATCGTACACTTATTTTTTCCTTTAAATTTTAAATAACAAGAATGTTCTGTAAATAACAAAGTATGGTGTAGTTAGCGTGTTCTATTATTAATAATAACATGAGTGGTATTTTATTATTAATAGCATCTTATGAAATATTGCTCTATAACTGCTCAGTATTTTTTAGAAAGGAGGATGGATGGATGTGGTATTTTTTAATTTACAAGTACAATTTACAGCGTAATTAATATGGTATTACATTTTATTTTGAAGTAGGAAGCACATACACTTTTTAAGTAAATGATCTAAATATGTACCAATTAAGCTACTCCATAATATTAATCTGCACCTAACACTCATACTTCTAGCAGCAATAATAAACATGCTTTTATTTTACTTCTAAAATAATCAATTGACATTTTTAGTTTGAGTTTATAATCTTATAATATTAATTTTATGAAAAAAGTGTCTGAACTTTCGCTATAGAAATTAACTCGCATATTATTTCTCTTTTAATACATAAAAAATCCACATACCCTTGTTCGTCTGGGAATCGTGAAATAGGCGACTGTATTTGAGTAGAGCCTTTCCAAGTTCTCCTCTTCCCAGTAGAAGTCTGGTGTGTCTAATAGATCAGATTCAACTGTTAGCCGATGCCTAAGTGAAAAGAGTTCACCCAATTTTCTTACAACCTGAAAATATTATTACATTACAATAATTTTCTCGAACTTCCCCTGTACTGCAAATTCTATTGACGACATGTACGCAGAATTTATGACTATGATTATATAGTCCATGTTGCCAGTGTGTAGTAGTACATTTTATTCAATCATGCAAGTTAGTATCATTTATTCATATAAGTAACACAATGTACACTTATAAATGTCAAAAAAGAAATATATGTATATGAAAAGCTTCTAATTTTACTTTTGCTGCCATTTCTCAAATGAAGGGCGTAGAATGGAAGAGAAGAACTGGAAATAAACTATCCACAACTCTTTTTAAGTTTATATAATATTTACTTTTATAAAAGAATAATGCTTGTGGTCAAAGATTGGTTGTACCTCTTTCTTTTCAACCCTTGTGGCACCCTCCGATTCCATTAGTGCAGTGTGTGATCTGATAGAGGATGCCAAAGTCTCAAGTCGAGCCTCCCAAGCTCCCAGACGAACTGATTGGACCATTGCATGACTGAAATGTAAAAAATAAATCAAATGGTATAAATCTACCTTAACATACTACATACTCAATTAACTTTTTAATTAATTACCTGAATGTGTACTTCTCTAATGAATTATCTCCATTTTCAACCAGAACAAAACATGACTCTTGAAGGTGACAACTCTTTCTGTAAATTAAAAAAAAATATTGAGTAAAACTATACAAAATATATTTTAGATGTTTCCTACAACTTTACTTACACATTAGGTTGATAGAAATAGGTCATGATTTCTCTTTCTTTGTGTACCACTTCCACAGGATAGCTTTCAATTTCAAATCTGAAAATTAATAATATGTTGATGAATATTTCTTCCACAAAGTTTCTTGTTTCTTAAGAGATACATATTTCAAAACAAAGTTTAGCTATGTTAATGAGGAAATTATCTAAAATTACAATGAACACATTCAATATATTCAAAAATTAGTATTAACTCCTCAGCAATTTTTTTTCTTATTATCTTATTTTGTCTTAATAGTAACAAATAATAATGTGAAATTACATACTAACAGTCTAACCAAATCCTGTACAATTTTGGCCTATAATCCAAAAACTTATACTAATACATGTAGCACAAAATAGAATGAAATTCCTTTTTTTTTCGTACATACCAAATCATAATTTAAAATTACATACTAACGGTCTAACAAAATCCAGTACATTTTTAGCCTCTAATTCAGTACAATTCCAGAATACAACAGCACCCTCTTTGAAAAAGATAATCTGTCTTGGTTCATCTCCAACAGAATAAACAGCATTAGCTACCACTACATCACCCACTTCTTGTGTTTTTAATCTGTAATTTAATAGTATCCTGAATAAATTAAACATAATAGGCATGGTTGATGGTATTTGCCAACGGATATAGATATAGACAATAAGGGTATTTTTTTAAGTCAGAAGATAAATATTTATATTTTATTGAACAATTACCATTTTAAGTTAATTAAATAAACTGTGTATGAACAGGCTTCCAATCAGAGGTCTATATTATAGAAGAATACATATTTACTTAGGAGCACAATAATAATTACACAGTGTCATACAAATAAATAACTTACGTGCCCGGCTCATACAGCTTCTGCTGTATTAAAGCTTCCTTTAGACCTTTTAGATCATAGGAATTTGCGGTTGCGTAAGCCAATGTTAAGTAATGACCCTCTTTTTGGCTTACTTCCTCTAGAACTGCTTTTTTGTAAACTGTCTTCTTTTTTAAAGGTATACTTGCATTATCTATTGCTAAAGGAGGCTGAATAGCATCTAGGCTATAATTCCTTACAATACAAAGTGATTTAGGAGAAAATAAATTGTTTATATTATATAAAAACTTATTTATCGGTGGTATAATTTCCGGAACAGAAGTAAATGTAAAACTTTTAGAAGCTGTATTTTTTAAGACATTTATAGCAAATCTGGATAGAAATGAAGTCATTTTTACAGTTTTATGTGATGTCTTGTGATATAGAATGAATAATAAACACAACTATTGGTTAAATTATGTTGCATTTGAGGTTGCTTTTACATAAATAAAAATAAGACGGACATATAAATTGCAAGACAATTGACACTTAAGTCTATGACAACATTACCTTGAAACATTGGTGACCATCGTTATGTCATTCATCACTTGTTCATGTCATATGACCATTTCGATCTTTCAATTATGATCTGTACAAGTGTACAGACAAAAATTCAGCTTATAACGCATTAGACTTTATAGTATGTATCTTAATACTGTACGTAATTACATAAAAGATATATTAGCAAGCATAAAGGAAGTTTTAAATAAAAAATATGAGTAAATAGTCTAGTATTTATTTAGCTTCTTCTGTCCCTCAATTTAGCAATGGCGCATTCCTATCTTCAAATTATCGAAATTTTACGTCTTGAATTCATATGATCATTCGACTGGAGTATTACCATCCTCAGAGGTAAACAAAATGTGTAGCTTCCGTGCAAATTCGTTACCAAGCCGCCTTGTCTTGGAACCTGGCGCAGCGGAGCGAGTAACACCTACATCGGCCACATTGTTCACACTATTAGGCTCCTGAAGCGCCTATCAAAAAAATAGGGCTTTTAAGTGTAAATGTCGCGTAAAATGAGAGCCTCAAGAGTTTTAATTTCTACGCATAAATGTATAGTTTACGACATATTACCTGGTACAGAGATTTTAGAGTTTTGTACTTCGCACATACAGCCCTTGATGTTTCAAGGCTTGAATGTGGCAATACAGCAATCATTTGTTGCCACAACATATCCACGCCATCACCTTAACGAAATTAAAAAGTATATTATTTTAACAATTTATACTTAATTGAGATATTTTCATAGTAGTTTTTATATTATTATTATTTTTTTTTTTTTTGTTATATCTCTTAATACAGCGCAACACAATTTACAATTAATGAAATAAGAAGTATATTTCATCTACATATTAATATGACTGACTAGGATTAAAAACTGCAATCTTTGTAATAAGATTAACTCACCATTTTTAGCAACAGTAACACATTTTTTATTGTCGCCCCTCATATAAAATTCAGCTTGTTCGTCATAGGCTTTTTTTGCTTTCCTGCAATTGAAATATAATTTTTTCATGAAATACAATAATAAACGCAACAGTGACTCCCTTCCTGACATACGCCATGATATCTGTCTTAGTCATAATAGGCGTATATAAAGCGAGAGATTCCCTACATTATTTACACACACGAGAGTAGTTTTGGCTTAAGCGACTGCCCTTGACGCACAATCTGCGTTCAAATCACGAGTGTGCACCAATGAACTATTCTTACTAAGAGATAGATAAATCTGAAACCTAGACCAAATGTGGTAGCGCTCCTGTTTTTTTTTTTCATCACCATATGAACAAGTAATGAGTACATATAATGGGCACAGACATGGATTTAATATACAACCTCAGTTGAGACTAGAGTGCCTAAACACTAGGCTAGAAGTGATTTAAATTATAATTACATACTTATAAGGTGCTTCAGCTATCGCCTTTGTAAACTGTGCAATGGTTAACGCCAACTCGTTTGGTGTGTTGACCTTAATTGTATCACATTTTGCAGTTACCAAGAGATCTAAAAAAAAATGAAACCAAGTTTGGTTAAACTGCCCCTTACAACTTAGTCTCCTTTTCACAGTTGGCCATGATGGCCTATCAAATTATCCTCCATCATCGCCACCAAAATCGGGCAACTCTCCACACAATAGTGAACACTCCACTTAATCATTTACTGTCTTCTGCTGTGATATGACGTCTATCGAAAATGGATTATGTATTTGAAAATACCTACTTCACATTTAGTATTTAAAATACCAAACACAAAAAACATATTTGCATTTTGCATTTAAATACACTCAACTGAAGTACTTTGTATATTCTTGCACTAACAGGTAGTTAATGAAATTCGAAACAGTAACACACATAACAAAATACATAATACTACAAATCAAAGGACTGACAGAAATTTATTATATTAGCAAGTATAACTTGTGTACTTAGGTTTTCAAATAAATGACACATAAAAATCATCTACCTACACTTATTTAATACTTAGTACAGTACACCATTAAGTAATAAGGGTACTTATATTTATTTTGGAAGAGCTAAATTTGGGATACTAACAATATAATATTAACCTATCCTCGTTTTATCAAATTCTAATTAAAAAACATTTATTCATATACGTAACACAATGGTACTGTATGAATATCAAAAAAGACATTTATGTGAAATGTTTCTAATTTTACATTGACTGTCAGTTCTTAAACTAAAAAAATAAACAAATGAACTGACTCTCTTTTATGAAACTGAACTCACTCTTTTTATCTTTGTGATGGTTAATTTTTGCATTAGAAATTCACTTCTCTTTTTGGCATAATTCTATGAACCTAAGTCTCTTTGTATGTCCATACAACCAATATTTATATACATATTGCAAAAAATATTTATACTGTAAGTGAGACAAAACAATTTTTATAATTTATACATCTTCTATAAAAAAAAATAGATGAGACATGACTGCTTCTGATATTTGTATTCTTTAAATAGCAAAAACAAAAGATTATTCTCAAGTATGATAATACACTATTGAATTTGAAAAAAGGACATGGTGATTTAGAAATTAATACCTGTTAAAGCCATTTCTAAATCAATGGGTTCTATTTTTGGGATATGTCTGTTTGTCTTGCGTCCTGATGGTCTGTAATAAAAAATTTTTTGTTACTTGTACTACAAGCATTATTTAACTTTAAAGATGGCTAGAGATAGCAAAAAAAATTAAAAATTGTGCAATGCTTTGGAGAAGGCTTTTACCTAGTTAAATATATTATGTTGTATGTATGTTATTTTTATGGAATAAAATAGGGTTGCCTGGAAGAAATCGTTTGTAAGAGATAAGGCCGCCCTTTGCCTTATAACTTTTGTAACTGTTTTTTTATTTTTGTTGTGTGTTTTTGTATAAGGCAATAAAGGATAAATAAATAAATAAATAAAGCGGTGTTATTTTAATTTGCTTTTAAAAAAAAATCTTTGCCCTGTGCTTCTTCATTGGATTTTTAAATGCCTATTGAAAAAATAAGAAGATTATATACTACCTATTATATACATACTTAAAATAATCCTTAACAGCATACAACACCAATGTCAGTGGACAGCCAGCGAGACTTGCTGCTTGTGTCATATGCTGTGAAAGTGTATGAGTGTTCAACTGTTCTTCTATTTCCTCCAGACTTGCAATGTAGAGTCCATGCTCACAAGGCTGCTTGGTTTGGGTAAGACCTACCTAAAAACATTTTTCATTATCTGTTGATATCTTACACTTAATTATGTTACATTTAATGTTATATCTTTAAATGCATTAAAATTTGTAATAACATATCAGTTGTAAAATTATAAATATACCATTCCATTATTACTAGTAAATGTAGGATCAACCATTCTGCTCCATAGCACTAGTCTAGTATCACAAAGGGATGAATTCTTGTTAATTTTGGCACCTCTTGCTGTCACCTCTCGCTGCACATCAGCACAGTACCATGATTCTATTAAAGTTGGATGCATTTCTACCATCATAAACTGTAAAATAAGTAATATAAAACAATAAAACATGCAGTGGGTGCAAAATTGTGTGTATTGTTGAACATTAAGTATTAAGTACCTTCATACATTCTTCTGGCTTATAAATTTTTTGTGTCTGTTTAACTACATTATTATCATCCACTTTCTTTTTCTTAGACTTTTTTTGTTCATTATCTGAAAACATGTTATTACATCCAATCATCAATTTAAATGCTGGCTTTAGACACTTCTTTTTACAAAATAGTTGTAACTAACCAGAATTTACTGAAGGATTGGAACTTTGTGAACAACTTTTAGAAGTTGATGTAGACACATAGGATGATTGACTGCTACCTGTAATTATAATATAAGTTGATAACAATTAAAATGTTGTCGTACAAACCAAAACCTTTTATTGCTTACTTTTACTTGGTAGAAATACATCTGGCAAGTCTTCCACACCATCGCTATCTTCCGATAAATCTACAGTTATGGAAGTCATTTTTTTAATATATAAAATTTATTTTTTGGTACTTATGTTTATAAATTCATATAATATTCACTTATGCAACAGCAATTGCAGCAGGCCAGTCACTACTCACTAGTCAGTCTCAGTAGTTAGTAGTAGTAGCCACTCAGTTTTCAGTAGTTAGTAACTTAGTAAATCATTTAAATTTTTGGCGGATTCCCACTTTAAAGTTTACACAGCTCATAATATTTATCAGTAGTCAACTGTGTGACAACGTTACTGTCAAATTATGATGACTGTAACGTTTTATCAGTAAACGTAGAACCAATTAATTTACTAAGGCCGTGTAAAATTAATGTTACTAAAATTAACTACCTAACGGCTAACTACTTACTACTACACGATTATATAGTCTCTAAAGCGCAAATTATAATTATGATGACTTCTTTAAGTCAAATTCAATACGTTTTTGACATCCGGGAGTTTGAGTTTATCGTCTGCGTGTCAAACTAAAAACGCTTAAAAGTAGGTAAACTTTCTTTATAATTTACATGAATCTCATGTAGACTAGACTCTGGTATTGGGTGTTGTTAAAACTAAAGAGCACCTTCATTTGACCTTGTAAATGAAACGATTCTTTAATTCTTAGCCTAAGTTAAAATGTTTAAAGATTATGTCGATTATTTATAAAGTTCGGTACTTCGGTAGCCTATTTAAATCCCTTATAATCAGTATATCAGTTATGACGGATCAATGTGATAAATGCTAAAATAAACTATAACTTTTTCACATACATACATTACCTTAAGTAATATTACCTAATTAATTGACATGTGTTTTTTGCCGAACTTGTAAGAATATAGAAAACTATCTTAAGGATTTCTGTTGCGACTGCAAATTATTTGATATGTTATGATTAAATATCCTTACGTAAGTAGTCTTGAACTATTCAATACAGTGCAATAACATATTAGCGGGCAAGCGCCATCTCTGTAAAAAAGCAAAAATTTGCCCTTGTGTGCCCTCGATTGTTTGAAAGCTTGCAGAATTTATCGAAACATTTGCAACTTGAACTCTACGTGTGATATGAGTTAAGTCAAAGACTAATAAGTAATTGTTTGGTAAATTATATTACCGTTAACCATTATACTTGTACAATAAAATTAACCTTTAACTAAATTGTGGTTTCGCATAATATACTGAATTATTGTCGCTTTTACTATTGCACATTTCTTCTTCATACAATACAAGGCAAACTCAACTATTTCAAATTCTTCGGCAAACTATTAACGTAACTCAGTCATGTACACCTTGTGATTGTAACACAAATTACCGGCAAATAGATAAATTTTCACTAAAAATGCTTAAACAATAATACAAAAACTCTGGTATATTTTAGTAGATATAATTTCAGATTTGTTCTTATACTATTATAATCATCAATTCATCTTACTATTTATTATATATGTTTATATTATATATAAGTAGGTAATAAATGTTAACTGTGTTGCGTAGCTTTTGTATATAATGTAATTGTTTATTAAGTATCTAGGTTCAGGAATACTGATAAGCAAATAAGTAAATATTTTAAATATAATAAGTGTTAAGAAAAAGATAAATAAGACGGGCTGCTTCTATTTGTCAGTTAAGCTCCTATTTGTCGCTTAAAAGCTCTATTATTTTTTTAGATGAATTAAAACTAAATCTGCGAAAAAAAAACTAAATTAAATCTGCGATATTTGTTTAATTTTAGAGATAAACTAATTAATAAAACCTTAACTAACGTCGGTACGTACGGTAGATCTTTAATATAATTTATCCAACGGTATTTTGATGTAGTCTAGATTATATTATATCAGATGCTTGCAGACAGTTCTGCGTTACTAATACATATTCTATGACAGAGGGTCGCTCATTTTCCCTCCTCCAGTCTGTCTTTGTTTACGAGGGCGATCGGGCGTTGCTCCGATCCCGCACTGAACATTTTCGTTTATAAATAAACTTAAACTTATTTGACAAGGCTTTCTGCTTTTAAAAAACTTAAGGTCTTTTTGAAAATCCTCTATACAATACAATTGCTTGTATTAAACAATTATTAATAAAAAAAAATGTGTGTATATCTTAAGTGATATAATTGTGGACAAGATTAAAAAAGGCAATAACAATATGGATTGGCGCGAAAAACTTTTCGGGCGGGCACTTGTGAAATGCGATGCACCTGGTACGCAAAATGGTAAATTCGAAAATGTACCAACTCTTGAAGCTTTAGCGGACTGTGTTGAAGATGGGGAGGGTGCTGTTTGTGGTATATACTTTTCGTTTGCTAATATTAGTGATGCTAGTGATGACTTCGGTGTTCGCTTGGAGCAGGTTTATAAAGCAGTTCATCCAAGATTGAAGGTGGTCGAGGTGGTGCTTTGGGCCCATGTGGGTACGCCCGAGGGTCCAGTTGAGAGAGAAGCTGGTTTTCGTCGCACCCTGACTGGAAAACCCTGGTACGCTGTGCCATTTCACGACGTTGATACGAAGGTATGTGAAGAGTTTTAGTGTGAGGATATGATATTAATATTTACATTATTATAATTGAATTAAATTCAGGTTAAAAATTATAAATGGTGCGTTTCCTGAATACTTTATATTTTAATACATTACTTTTATATCGGTATTAACTTTATACCTGTTTAGCTGAAACTTCTAAAGAGCTATGTGGCTATGTAATACCTAGACAGGCTGTGTGAAATTGTTCTAGTTTAAACATAAAAACGAGCAAGTTTAATTAAGTTAAAAACGCTTGCTTGCAGCACGAATACAAACGGAATGAAATGGCGTACATAAACCTAAGTTATTATCCACGCGATATAAAGCACCTTTCCCCTCTATAATTATTCCTAAGAGGTGGGCGAGGGTGTACTGTACACCCTTCTAAGTGTTGCCATAACCAACGTAAGGTATTGGAGTGCACAGATAAAATCTTGCCCTTTAAATGCAATCTCATAAAAAATATAAAATTGTGAAACGTAAACATAAATGTATAAAATCCAGAAATTCTTAAATAATTTCATTTAATTTTGTACTCGTACCTCATGTATGTGTGTAAGAATGGATTATAGGTATAGCCTCAATTCATATACGCTAATATACTGACGTAGTCTCATCTGGTAGTTACTAAGGAACGCTCCATCGTAAATGTTAAATTTTGAAACAAAAATAATATAAAATAAAAAAAAAACAAATTTTTATTTTATATGAAAATTAAAGTAATCGCGTAACGAAAACAAAAAGATACTTGAAAGGTGTAACTTCAATTACACTAAGCTAATTAATACTGGCAACACTGGTAACCCTTATTTAAAAAAAAAAATTAAAAAAGATGTTGCCCTCCCTAATTTCTCTAGGGATGTTTTTGTGCTGATAAAATGATAGGCTCTTCTGGCGTGAGATTCCGATGGCGTAGGGTAAATATTTGCTGAATTGCGGTTTCAACGCGTTTGTTTTCCTTCTTTTTCAACAACAAAGAACATTGTTTTATTCTTACAAATAAATTTATTTGAAATGTTTTTGTTCTTTTCAGAAAATCGATTGAAAATCGTATTTAACGATTTATAATTATATTGGAAAGAGCTGGCGTAAAACATTACACAGTGTAGTGTACGTGTTTAAACAGAGTGACGCTTCGACCCTCTGAGATATCTGTTTCATGAACCTTTATCAATATATTAGGCAAGTAGGTGATTAGCCTCCCGCGCCTGACATACGCCGTCGTCTTGTTGGGTCTAAGATTTTCTCATGAAGTATCCTTCACCGATCGAGCTAATGTTAAATGCGCACATAGACAAAAAGTCCATTGGTGCATAGCCGGACATCGAACCTACGACCTCAAGAATGAGAGAGAGACATGTTTATTTTTTTATTTGAGCTAGAAGTGGTACAACGCGCCGGTACTGATTGCTACTCTGGGATTTGGAGTACGGTGCGCAATCTTTAATGTTTTACCCAGCTGCCTGAGAAATCAAGGGCAATGGTTATTATATACCTTATATCAATGCTTAAAAAATTAACTTCAGATGTACCACAAGTGGTCAAAACTAACAGTAATAACATTGCCCCAAGTAAGATAAAGTAATTAAGTAAGGGAACTAAATGTTTAGAATTCCCTTGAGGCTTTTTGGCGCTCGTCACTCGCCATCCATTAATTCTTGCGTTGGCTATAAATGACGAGTATCATTATTTAATGTAAATTATATAACTATAAATTTATATTTATTTTTATATTGGCTTTAATATTGATGAATACTTTTTCTTTAAATTTAAAACTACTTATAACAAAGACATTTAAAACCTTTACCTTTTTTATTTAGAAACAATTATTTAAAAATAGAACATCGTGGAAATTGCAATGTTTATATAATGTGAATTATTGTGTTGTATTAAGTATATATTATTCAACAAAAAAGTATGTAATTTCTATTATTTTACTAAATTAAAATCTGTTACCTTATCAAAGCTCAGTTAATTAAGGTTAAACAATAGAAAATGTTTCTCATAATCGTATTGTATGCGTACACAACATTAAAAAGACCCTCCAAGCCGAGGATAAAGCTTGGAAAATAATTAATTTAATTTACAAGCTACGGCCCCCACTTAGAAAGCGGAAACTGACTCATTTTCCGTTCAATTTACTTCAGACATTCGGTGACTTCTATAGATTACTCTACTAGTCAAGCTGAATACCAATAATGCTTGGTGAGAAATAGTACAATTTTTTCTACTTAATTATTTGTTAATAATTTTTACAATTCTTAATAAGGTTAGTTACGGAGAATTTGTTACATAACCAAAACGTATCCTTTCGTCTAAGCGAACGTAAACTGTATTCTAAATATGTCAAAATAATTATGTTTTCGTCTCAAAGAAAAAATCTTTTTCATTTTTTTTTTTTGAAAATGCAAAAATAGGCTACAAATATGAATGAAACAGTTTAATACAAACTTTAGCGGGTTACTATAAATTAAAAAAGTAATTTAAAGCAACAATATATTATCAAATTCATACTATTAATCAAGCAGAGAGCTATATTCTCCATTTTCTAACATAATGGGAGGCAAACAAGTGCTCTAACAAAGAGCCCGCACTGCATTCAGTCTGCGTTTGACAAATACTTGACATTTATACATTGCGCTTGCGATTTTTTGCTCTCCTTGATTACACGGTTATCGAAGAAGGGTTATTGAAAAAAGAACTTGATTTATTAAGTGTCAGAATGTAGGTTCTGTTACATTTTGGTTTTTTGGTTTTGAGAACCCTTTATTAATGTATGTAATAAAAAACGTGATTTAAAAGATTTTTGAGATAAGTTATATTTTAAAATTCTGCGTCGGTCTAGATCTAAAATGGTAGAATGAGAGAGCGACCCCGGGGCTTTCTAAATATGACTTGAAGGAATTTTGATGGGGGACGAGCTTCACAAAATTCTGATACGTTTGGGAACAGTGGAAGTGCAAGGAAAAAAAACATGTGTGCGTGTAGTAGTGTACACATGTTAGAAGTAAATAGTAGACTATATGCAACAGAAATTGGTTAAATTAAGTTAAATGAGGTAAAGTTTAACTAAAGGATTTTATTATACACATGAATACAAATAATACAATTATTTCATTTTACCTTGCTACTAAGATTATTACCGAATTTCATTAATTGTAATATAATTATTACTATCATTGTTATCGTTATTATATTTTTTTGTTATTAATGGCTTTGAATGTCTTCGAATCGACCGTGGTAGGGACAAGAAAAAGAAGGCGCGAAACGGAAAAATGTGACGGTAGTTTTTTTTCCTACGCTCATAAAGAAGCTTCACTTCAAAACTTGACTTTGGTGGATTTTCTTTTCTTTCTTTCTTATAGTATTAAAATACTTTACATGTTTTGCGTAAAAAAGAATTAACAAAAAATAAACGAGACTTATAACCATTGGCTGGTTTTTAAAATATATGTAGACAATCAAATTGTATTACAGTAGATATTGATTCGGTCGGAGCTGCCACCTCAAAATAGCGTGTCTGCACAGACAAAGCCAGATTTTAGATCAACTGATGCGTACTATATAAAATAGAAACGACTATTATTGTATTATATTATTGTACTCAGATTAAGAATACAAATATAATTTAGATATATTATGTCTTATCCAACATACTTATTTACTATTCGAAAAATAAATAAAAAACTGTTATAAATTAAACTGTTATAAAAAACTTTTTTCCGTCATTTGCATACCAAAACATTTTTGCTAAGCAGGCCATCGATTAGAGATTACAATTTACATCGGGCTAAATAAAGAACTGATACAGAGCGAATCAGTTTGATTTTATTAATGAGCGACGTTAAAAAAAATTGTTTTAAAATTTTAATTTGATGGTTATAAAGTGTCTCATATACATGCAAATTAGCTGCGTGAACATAGTTTAGCGGCCAGTTAAAATTTTGGCCGTAAAGCTAAAACTCTCATCGCTTCAATAAATCCTGGGGCTTGTGAACACACGTAGACAAAGTTATGTCAAAGTAAAAAAAATAAACTGAAAGTATAGTAAAGCTCAAAGAGTAACAAGCAGTATTGTGCAGACAAAGTTCCGTTTGAAACGAGTCGTGAAACCGACACTTGAATTTAACTCATTAGTGGTAAGCCACTGTCGGTCACGGTTCAAAACGCGACAGAAATGCACTGCAATGTGCAATGTGCATCCGTTGGGGTGACCAAGGTGCTGGTGTTTTAAGAAATTCCAAATAAAAGTAAAGCTGAAAAACTTCACAAATGACGGCATTGTTCTTTAATTTTGCGTTGTAAATTGACGACTAAAAAGAATAGTGGAGATTCGAGAACTGGAAGATTTAAATTAAGAATCATTAGTAAATTGAAGAAGTGTTCGTGAATTAAAGTTATTGTAGGTTACTGTGGTTGTAAGATATATATAATACTTAATAATAGCCTTTATTCAGATACATTTTACATTATATATTTTATATACATTTAAACAAATTTTCATTTTATTCTAATTCTAAGATATATATACATGAGGTAAAATTCAGGGATAAGTTTAAGGAAGTAACTTCCCCATCGGTCAAGCAATAGATAAGTTATCTTCTTTTTATATACCAAAAATTACAAGAATTTTGTTTTTGATCGATCATTATTTATCGAATATCGAATCGAATATCATTTTTTCTAATGATACAGACTTATTGGTGTATTTTTGTAACACACCTTAAAGATTGTATCATTTATATTACTCTCGTAGATAAACAGACTTAAAATATATCCCATAGATGCCATACATATCTGTTTTTTTTGTTAATAAAAGCTTTAATGATGGTCTCTACAGCAACTATTAACTGATGCATACAGAGGCACACTGCGGAACAATAACTTCCTGTGCTGTCACGGTGCACAGTTGCACCCCGCTTTTCGAACACGTCTGACTCCCTCTTATAATCTATGTTAGTTTTTTTAGCCATCATCATCAATTTTGTAATAGTTATCTTCGACTAAATATAAAATGACAATTAAAAACATCAATATGTAGTAAATAAGATTTTTTACAAAAAAAAAACATTTTTTGATTTTTCACTCACACTTACTCCGCTGCAACCCAAAAATTGTCATGGTATCTGAAACGAGAATCTTACAGCGTTTTCTGTCCTGTGCCTCCTTCTACTATTTGCTGGCTTGCAGCTTCTAAAATTCTGTCGAGTGGAGGAGAACTAATCGAACGTATTGACAAATCCAGCCTTAATTACCACTAGTTCGTCTCTGATAAGCTTCCTATCTTTTTATTTCTATATTATTAAACAGTAAATCATGCTAGACAACGTTAGCATGTAAAGCCAATTTCATCAACCATGGAGTGGGGCTAAAACCCCTCACGAGTCTTGACTTTTTAAACAATAATCGTCTACTGTTACTGTCTACTCCTGAGTTTCGGGTCTGTTTCTGGACCATACAGAATAATATATTGAAGATATGGAAATTTTTTCATCGCTCTTAATTCCTTTTCGGCGTAATCTTTCCATACTTTAGTAGGTCAGCCTCTTCTACTGTGGAATATATAAAAAATCATGTCAAATAACGTTGCAGTTTGTGAAAAATAAAACAAAAAAATACAAAAATGCGACAGGGTATTGTAAGAAAACAGGAACCATTGTTAAAGTGTGATCATTTTCAAACAAATTCCATATTCTCTTGTTTGAAAATCCCTTTGCTCAAAGACGTTATTCTTACAAGATTTTATTCAATAAGAAGAATTCCTTGGTAAGTAATAAACCTAAGGAAATATTACTTTTGCTCTCATTATAAACATTTTTCTCGACGTTCTTTGCCTTAATTTTTTGAGTGACTATGCTTTATCTCTTTTCGGGATATACCCACAATATACGAGATTTTTTAAAGATAAGTAGGCTTTTAAAAATAATAGAAAACGTTAAACATATTACGGTCATCACGTTTAGTATGTTGTTCATATTTGTAAAATTTAGGACAAGATTTGTTGTTTATTGGTTGCTTACATAATATTAAAAGCCAAATTTAAAACTTAATAGGAAAACAAAACTTTTATTTAACATTAACAAAGACGAGATAAAATAAGTGAATAAAATTTAACAACGCGATGTAATATTTCCAGTCCCAGAAATTAAAAAAATATTGCCATATGAATTGAATTAATGTGGCATCTTTAAAAAATGTCCCTTTGCTTAAGAATTTATTTTTTCTGATATATTAACTAGCACAAAACTCTTTTAATATGATTTCTTGAAGTTTACCACCTCCTTCAGGTGGCGAAATATTTCCCTAATAAATAAAACTAATCTTTTGTATTCGTTTCAAATACATATAATTATATGTATACCTTAGGACAATACTAAGACTATTCCCAAAGCGTTTATATAGATTTTTTAATATAGCTAGATTTTGACGCTAGTGCCGGTGGTTTCATTGTTAAAGGCGCACATAGACAGAAAGTCCATTGATGCACAGCTGGGAATCGAATCTACGACATCAAGAATCGCACACTGAACTCCACTAGACCAACGCCGTTTTTATTTCGCAATACTAACTAAAATAATTATCATTTGGTTTCGAATTTATATGTCGCATTGAGCGTAAGCAATTTTAGTGCATACATTGTCCGTTTAATTCCCCGTAGTCTGGCCCGTCCAGTCTGCATTCTTGAATCTGGTTATGACGTCACACATAATCTAGACAAGGTTCACGATGGGTCACGAAATTGTAATGTGTAATGCGGTCACGTGACAGTTTAATAATTCACTACTATTAAAAAAGTGCCCATGTTTTGATAATTTCAGACCGTCTATCGTTTTTAATGCATAAGGGACTAAACGCATAGCACAAACGATATCTAGAATCAAATAGTGTAAAACAAAAACAATAAACAACGCTTAGAAAACTCAGTTAAGTTACTGTAATTGGCTTTGGGTAAAAGGTAGCAGGAACATACTGTAACGAATTTGAGTAGTATTCGTGTATTTGGTTTTTTTTTTTTACATTGGTTTAGGTGGAAATCGCTGACGGAGTGCGACCAGCATTGTTTATAAAAAGTCTAGTAGTAGTGCTTACCTAGTCCTCCATCCTGGGGCCTGCTGCATCCATGCTCGAGGGTGCCTACTACCTAGAACTCTCCAAAACAGAATCCACTCTCCAGAGAGAAAAACTTGCACCGGCAAAACTGACTTTATCTGGAAGCTATCGCGGGGCAGCCCCACTATCGGACTAGGGTACAGGGGGTTAATCTCTTGCTTGACTGAAAATCTACAATGATTTGTGAAACCGAGGCGACAGGCAACATAAAGCCACAGGGTTTAACTTATATAATTATCGGTACAAATGGTATAGAATTATTATGAAATATTGCATTTTAAATTTACTTGAATGTTACCCAGAATATAACAGTTGCCTCCATAAACAACCTTAAGCCAAATCAATAAGATTTAATTTACTAGAACAAATATACAATTTTACGATGGACGCAAAATTTTCTTTCATGCGAGCCTACACTTGTATCGTTTGCACTAAAAAGGTTTTTTTAATACAGTTGCTCAAAAAGTGGCATATTGCAGGGAGGTATAGCGTTCGGAAAGTGGGCTATTACACACTCGTGCTTTTTCTTTGCCATTCCCGCACTCGTGCGTTTTCTTTGCCAACTGTCAAAACAATGTGTATTAAAAAGAAAAAACCAACCACGAAGGTTTTATTCAAAAGATTCATAGAAGTTTTTATGATATATGATTACTAAATATTATAATAATTGGATTCAATAAGCTCGATTAGGTTTCTTTTCATTTCATATCAATTAAAAAAATATTAAAAATAATTTTATAATATATGCAAATACGTATTTTTAAAAAGTTTACTAATAATTGGATTCAATAAGTTAGGTTAGGTTTATTATATTTCATATCAATAAAAAAAATATTAAAAAGAAAAAACTAACCATGAAGTTTTTACTAAAAAAAATCACAGAAGTTTTTATGATTCATGCAAATATTTTAAAAAGAAGCTACTATTTGTTTAAATATCAGATTTAATGATTGGACTCAATGAGTTAGATTTGGTTTTCTTTCAATAAAAATAGTCTACTGAAGAATTGGCTGTATGGGCCAAGTTCCCTTTGCCTACCCAGAATCGGTGAAGAAAAGAAAAAACAAGCTTTGCTCATATTCTTTGCGGTTGGCGCCATTTTCCAAAAATGTTCTTTCGAGTTGAGTTATTTGTTGCACAAAATGAGTAATTTCGACGATATTTTATTTGAATGAATACCACCCGAACGCAACCCGAGAACAATTTACCGGAAACATATAAGTCGCTACATATCTACGTGCAACGAATTTATTACGTAGAGAGAATAGAAAAAAAGCAAATAGTTTAATTAAATTGCTGAATTTTTTCGCAACTGTATTAAAAATAGTCGTTCAGTACACGTGCGGTACCGTCATTGCAACTTGTCCCGACTGTCAACCCTCACCTTCGGCTGCGCCTCGGCTCGGGTAGACATTCGTCGGAACTCGTTGCAATGACAGGCTTTCCGCACTTGTAATGAAATATACTATTGTCTAGGTGCTGTATTTTCCACACGTTTTGTAGGTGTTAGTTATTACATCATTGTCATATACACTACTTGAATTTAAACTCGTATACAGATTGACTCATCACTTACATCATGGTCGAAATAAGTATTCATCTTTAAATAAGTTAAGTACCTATCTTCTTGATGCTAAAAGTAATATCGTGTTAGGTATTCTATCAAAGTTTAATACGTAAAGATATTATAAAATCAAATCGTTGACCATAATTTATGTATCTATTAAAAACGGGTAATTAAATTGTGAACTCACGTTATATCAATAACGATCTCCTGAAATGAAGCTAACATAAAAAGCTACATACAAAGCTTTTTCGAAAGAGACATATCATTAATTAGTAACGAAACACACACACAAAATAATAATAACAATCAGAAAGAAAAAAACACAAAAAAATGTAAAACTGTATACTTTATTTACGAATTGGAATATGTATGTATAATACCCAAATAGCCATGACATTACGAATTGGTAGATTCTATCACTGCATGAAATGAATGTCATATCAATTAATAATCAGCATTCAATGTACTTGGACAAGCATTGAATGAAATTTCATGAGATTTTAATTTTTCTGTTGCATTTTGCTGAAAAATGTTGTTTTCTTTTGACAGTAATTTCTTGAAATACAACTATATCCTCACTTACACATAACATCTTCTGACTCTGGAAGTCAAAATGAGTCTTGGTGCCCCAAACGAGATTCTTCGATCGGTTCCTGTAATGTTCCACTTGGCAACAGTTGCTGGCATTCAGCAGCAGCAGATCCCTCTCTCTTTTAGTAAGTCTATAAGCTATTAGTTGGTTTTCTGAAAGTTTTCATTTATTTATTGTTATTTCTCTGATTGAATATAATAAGCTTCATAATCCTCGCTTTCTATAATTCAACTATTTCGGCGATTTTTTCACCTAAATAGTCTGCTAATAAAGTATGAGTAATAAATAATGTATTTAAAGGCCGGCAACGTACTCGCCAGCCCTCTGGCATCGACAGTGTCCATGGACGGCGGTATCACTTAACATCACCTAATGTTAAGTGGCCACCTCCTGCCCGTTTGCCCCCTGTTCTATAAAAAAAAAATTAAGCGACGTGTCAACCTTTAACGCATATAATAAGCAGTTGTTCTCAAAACAACTAATAAGACAAGGGAGCAACATATGAAGAAAAATAAATTAGATTTTTTAAATGTTGTTTAAAATTTTACTTAACCTCTACTCCTCCTTCTGCTGTTATCCACTTGTAGGAACCCCTCTTAGACCCCTAACACTTGTAATACGCATCTAAAAGTAGTTTTTCTTTTCATGCAGTTCGCGGTTAGTTGAAGGGTTGACGTCTTGACAAGAGCACTTTCCTTTCACAGAAGTGTTTCACGCATTTTCACCAGGAAATATGATTTCACCGTCGCTTGATAGATGATAGAGACATGACTTATCGAATTTTTAGGTAGCGTGAAAATTATGTTTAATTAAAAAAATCATTCTATCATCACGCTTCTAATTTATTTTATATAGGGGCAAATGAGCAGGAGGTCTGATGTTAAATGACAGATACTCACATAGCCAGCGGGCTCGCGAGTGCGTGTACGCTCTTTTCCTGACCCTAAGTCAAATTATACGTAAAATATTTTGACAGATATCAAAAGATTATAGAGGCAGTCTGTTGAATATTTTTAGTTTATTTAATTAAAGAACATTGTTAGCTAAATCATTTTCTAGGACTATTAAAACTTGTCTAGGGGACGAGACTAAACAATAAAGTCAAATGGAAATAATCGTATCCACGTAATAATCTCGGATAAGGGTTGTAATCGCCCGACGTAATTTAGTAGGGTGTACGGGCAAGCGTTACAATCACATACATAGTTGTTTCTAGGAATGGTGATTTCGTTAAAAAATTCTCAAGGTTTAGTATCTTTCTAGAAATACTAGCAAAAAGGATACATTCTCGAGGCGTGGTGGTAACGTTCAATATTAATATAAAAGTTGTTCTTAATTTAAAGTGCGAACATCTGATATCTTCTGGTCATAGCTTCGAACACCTGCTGTGCACCAATGAACTTTCTGCGTATATGCGCTTTCGACACTCAAGAAAACATTTTGAGAAAATCAGTACGCCGTTGACCTAAAGTGTCCACGGAATGTGTCAGGCACAGAAGGCTGATCACTGACATGCCTATTAGAATGAAAAACAAATAATCACGAAATAATTACAACAATCTAAGGCTCTAACGTATAGTAAAAAAAAGTTAAAATGTAACTGCTTGATTTTAGTGTTCATTTAAAATCAAAGTTCTTTCCCCTGATAGTTTATATTAGATATAGCATAGCTAGAAAAAATTATTCAAGCTTCTATTATAATCAAGGTAATCAAGTTTCTTTTTCGCTTAACTAAAAGGCACGACAGTTCTAAATAATTCACCGAATTGTTTTAATTCGATTTTGTTAGTAGTACAATGTACCTAAGTATATCCTGATTAAAATTCCAGTGTACGTTTTCCTTTTTTTTTATTAAATTTTTTCTAGACAATTCCCCGGCTATGTAGTAGTCGGAGGCATTAAGTATCTTACATAAGTCGTATTGGTTACTCCGATGTTAATACACTACTGCTTATTTCTTTTAACCACCCTTTGTATAACCACTACAGCAGATCTGTACGTTTTCCTTACAAATTCTTCGAAGATAACCCCGCTGTTGCTAACCAAAACATCTCTAGAATTCCCTACACAGTAACAAAAGGGTTGAGATCAGTCGACCGCAATAACTGCGGCGTAAGTCACTCTTAATCTTACTCGTTTCGATCTAATTCCTGTCAGTTGTTGTGTATTAAGGAACTTATGGGAAACTTCGTCTGGCTCTGGCATTTTTCACTTCAGTTCCTGTCATTACATAAAATATCTGTAAAACCTTTGGTGGTGTACCGCATACCAAGATTTTGAAAATACCTAAATCTTTATTTTTTTAAATAAAGACTTAATCGTAACATTTATTGTGATTTCGTCACATCGTGTAATTAGTTCGTCCTTAACAATATAATAAACCTTTTTGTTTATCGTGTTAGGTTAAAAAATAAGTTACCCATATTTCGTAATTATGTAAATTATTTTAGGTGCATTAATTGGAAACATTCGCACTTTGCAATGTGGGGTACATTTTGCAAATTGGGTTTCATACAATTCAGACTCCTCCTAGTAACTTTTATTTATATTAAATATTATACATAGTATATTTTAACGATTGTCCATAACTGTTAGCGTTTAATGGTTCGTAAAACTCATAGTTTACTTATTACCTTACTTAGCTACTTACATAGCTTTAGTTATTACCATGATACTAAAATTTGTATTTATAGGAGTTAGGTGTGATATAGTAAGTTAGGTGAGGTAGGCTTAATCTACATCTTGTGATTCCAAACAAATGTGTAAATCTAAAGTTTGACCATGAAGTTCATAAATGTGATAAATTTATTGTTGGGTTATTATTAGCTCTATATAGCCTGTAAGCTTGAAGACTAAGGTATGAATTTTGTAATTTTTACATACTACAAGTACTCATTAAGAATATATACATCTGTTTGGCAAGGGCTGCTGCTATTTCATTATACGGTGCGTTTTCATTTTAAACTGTTAGTCACGGGATTATCTGTGTATGTGGGGGAGTCTCCCGTGCCTGTGCGCGGCAAATTTTCCCCCGTAATGAGCTGAGATAACCATCCCAGCAGATGGGGTTTATACAAAAAGCGATAAAAACGTCTATTCTATGAATAAAACATGCGATGATCGATAGCTCAATATTGGCGATCCTTTTGGTTTGTTTTGTTAATTAATATGGTGTGTTGCTTATGATTTATTTAGATTAAAATTGTACCACTATAAACTTGAAAGTTAACGTATATAAAAAGAAAAGAAAGTTATTATTAGTTAAACCTTTAACTAGTGTATGTTTTATTATTAATAACTTTTTGTTTCCACAACTTTAATAAATGTAAATGTATGAGAAAGAATGTTCTTTTGAAATGACAGTTTTGGCAGATCTGTAATAAGGCATAACACTTTTTTACTATGTATTTAATACTTTATACATTTACTAACAATCTTAAGCTATATTCTAGACCTGTTCTGCGCTGAAACCGAGAGTATTCTTGTTAAACAGTAGTTTAATTATAACATTGTAGGTGTCTTTCATGTCATTAAGAGACGCCTAGGAGAATGGGCCTACTGCTTTTCTCAGTGGTTCCATCGAACACACAACTACACATCGTCGCACGATGTGTAGAGAGTAACGGAGATTACTTCTATAAACAATAAAAGCATTGGCAAATTTCTACATTAAGCCGTTTTCAGTTATTGCATAGATTTTATCGCGGGCTTTGAGCGCGGCGACTGAATCAAGAAATTCCTTAACGAAAAAACCCTAACACGATGACGTAATATAGGTGCAGCCGGTACGCGTTAGAGTGAGACAGACTATATAGGCGTGTTTGTCTGGTAGAGTGGTAGATTGAATTAATATCAAAGAAAAAATACTGCATAAATAAAGTAAATAAATGCTTATAATTGCATAAGTTGATTGAAAATGCTGTGCAATAGCTTAACCGCGGCAGTCCTCGAGTGCCAAACGTAATTTTTTAATAATAAGATCGTATAATTAGATAGGCGACTGAAAATTGCGTATATTCGTGTAATCTATTCATTACTCGGTGTAATTAACTAAGATTTTCTTATGTCATTTCATTTTCTAAACATTTTCAGTGTTACCACCTTAAATCGATAGCTTCGAGAAGTACTTCTTTCAATTATCTCGGTAAACCAAACATACCATACATAAAATAGTGTAGTTTTAGTATATGTAGGTGGAAACTTGAAAACTATACAACAGCTATAAAAGTTTTTCCGTTTGCTGTCAGTACTTTGAGAATTTCCTATTCGTATAATTCAAAGTATACGACTTGTGCTAGCAGTCAAGGTCGATTTTTAATAACAAAGCACAACATATTTATTTTTTTATATCAGTAGTACATTCTAGTCCTAGATGATGCAGCGCAGTAATCCATAGTGCTTTTCTAGTGCTGAATGTAGGTCGTCACACGAACTCTTGACTTCATTGTGGCGTGGGAGCACTCTAGAGAATGAACATAGCATAATGCTCATCATCTTTGCTATTAACGGATTGAAAACAGAACTATAAATTAAACTTCTTTTTAGAAGCTAAACTTTTATAAAAGTATTAAGTAAGTTTCACGTATTCAAGCCTGTTTTTAGTAAACGCTTACATCGTTGTAATTATCCATTGAGCCAAATTTACATTTGAAAAGAACATTCAGTCCCATTCCTGATGACATTAACCAAAAACATTTGAAATGATTTTCAAATGAATGACATCCTTAGAATTATATAATGTGATACGCATGTGAAAATTCACTTCTAAAGATTTGTAGGTATCTGTGTATATGTATGTGGTATAATTTTTTTTCAGTTTTTATGTTAATGAAAAATTGTTGAAAATTTATACTAGTAAAGCAGACATTAAAATGCCTAATAGACAGTTCCAGTGACCACCACAGGTGCTTTATTCGCATGACCTCTACATCACAAATGGAGGAAAACGCCGCCAGCATTAAGAGCATTCCACCACATAAAGCGGATTGTATAAAAGTATTTTTCCTGAATCACTTTTATAATTATATTAGATTTAACATAATACATAAAAATATATCTAATAACTAACCTTAAAATAAATTATTAAAAAATATTATTAAAAGGAGTCCCTTTAGGCAAGGTTCCGAAGATACTAGCAGCGTTCCCCCTTTGAATAGCTAAAGTATTTAGTTTTATAAATCTTCAAGAGTCAATCAAAATTTGAGTTCAAATAACGTACTAATATATTGTACGTATATATTTTTAAGATATTATGTTGTGTACATAGCAACTAATAACACACACAACAAATGGTTTCCTATGACTTATAACTCGAGTACTATTGTTACAACAATACCTAGATTCCAGGTCATATAGCGTCGTTTACTAAGGGCCCTTTTAACCTAACCATTTGCTGAGTACCTGAGATATCTAGGACATGACCTGTCATTCTGTTGACTACTGTTTGCTCTATGATTGTGGAACTGATAACACTTGAAAAGAAGAAACACTTTTGTTAGGCACTGAAATACATCTGACTTGGAGCTTTTGCTTTAAATATTACAGTATACTAGGGCATTCGTAGGTTTTTAAATCTCGTGATAATTATGGAAACCCTTGTTATTTAACTTATAAATGATAAAGAGTGCTTGCGTTCGTTTCAAAAATGTTCGAGGATTTAGACAAAGTGTGTGTATTCCTGGGATTATAGCTAATTAGAACTTAATAATTAGTTTATGGGTTATATGTACAAGTGTAAACCATCAATATCACAGAAACCTGTACCGGAAAAAAATATAAAAATAATTTTAAATTCAAAATAAATAGTTGTAAAATGATAATATTTATTTATTTATTAATACACATTTAAAATTACAATAATACACATTTTATACGATAGAGCAGTTATCTTTATATGTATTCTTGGTACTAATTCTCGAATTTTTATCTGACTAAAATGCAATAAAATGATTAATATCCACGTATAAAATCCCTAACATTTTAAATTGGACATATTGAAATAAGCTCCAAATTAGAATTCAGTGATCAAACCAGATGCAGACTCAATTACCAAGTTCAAACAAAATATAAATAAATTGCGAGCAGCGTTTAGTTCGGCTACATCATTTCCGGCGGTTATTTATACCAAAAATACCACCACTAATGATTTACAAACACCGTTTACCATGCTATAACTATTTATGTCTTCATTATGTTTTTTTAATATAAGTAAAACGTTGCCTGTTTTTCATCAATTATAATGCCTACTCCACCACTGTAGTACATATTTAAACACCTTGCGTATTAAAATCCTATGTGATACATATGCAATAAATAATGCTCTCAACTAAAAGTTTAGTAATATATAATATATGATTAAGAGTTTGTAGATGATAGCTTTTTATAAATTAAAGTAAGTTTTTATGGGAAAATATATGTATATTGTATATATTTTCATTTCATTTCATTTATTTAGATTCGACCAAATTCTTAATTTGGTTTTGATGAGAGCCATGATTTTGTTAAGTTAAAGCAATTTCATAGTATCAGGTTAATTCAAAAATAAAGTGGGTCTACCGTCTATAGATTTACATACATGGATATAACTATTGTCTAATACCTAAGGCTAAACTGGTGATATCAAAGAGGAATTATGCTCTATATTGCAAACACACGGTTTTATGTACTGTCTGAAATGCCTTTGATTTGCATCTATTCTGATCATAATTGGAAATCATGCTTTTGACTAGTGGGTTATTTGTTATAGTGCTAATTAAAAATTATCATACTGTATTAATTGTTAAAGGGGAGTACTGGGTTGTTTTAATTAAAATATCCATGTTATATTTGCCCCAATGCCTGAAAATATTTTAAACTGAATCTTTAAAATGCTTGTATCCAAGGATCACTTGTCCTCATTTTTTAATTGAAATTCGTTGAAAAATTTCGAATTTAAAATGTATCTAAAGTAGACTTGCAATGATTAGTATATTCGGCAGTATACCGAATACCGAATATTCGGCGATGCCCCTGACCGAATAGCCGAATATTATTTTATTTTTCATTTTACCAATATATATATGTTTTTTACTAATATTCCACTAGATACAACCAGCGTTCTGAATTCTTCGCCATCAGCCGCCCTTTTATTATTGCAACAGAATGTTCCTGTATGCAATCGTGAGTTTATATTTAGCCGCATTAGCTGCAATGATATTATAAAAACATTTAAACAGCTAAAAATTAAAAAAACTAAAGATCTTTGGGGTGTATCTGTTTTCATTGTACAATCAGTAATCGATGCTATCAGTTCAGAGTTGGCTATAATATTTAATGAATGTATAGATTGTGGAGTCTTTCCAGACCAGATGAAGTTCAGTAAAATCACACCGTTATTCAAAACGGGCAGCACTTCTGACCCCACAAATTTTAGACCCATATCTGTGCTGCCTGCATTGAGTAAAATTTTTGAAAAAATTATTCTAGATCAATTACTGATACATTTTAATAATAATAAACTTATGCATAGCCAGCAGTATGGTTTTACAAGAGGTCGCTCTACAGCCGATGCTGGCCTTAAATTAATTTCCGAGATTTTAAATGCTTGGGAAAATTCTCATGATGCCATTGGAGTTTTTTGCGATTTATCAAAGGCTTTTGACTGTGTCCATCACGAAATCCTTATCAAAAAACTTCAACACTATGGCATTGGCAAAAAAGCGCTAAATCTTATGGAATCATACCTGAGCGATAGAATTCAGAAGGTAAATGTAAATGGAGCTATATCACAGGGATCGTCTGTTACGATGGGCGTACCGCAGGGCTCCATACTTGGTCCCTTCTTATTCCTCGTCTATATAAATGACCTACCATTTCTTGTAAAGGAGCTACACGAGATAGTACTGTTTGCTGATGACACTTCGCTTTTATTTAAAGTGAAACGACGAAATCCATCACTTGAGAATGTAAATAGTGCCATCTCCAGTGTGGTTCACTGGTTTAGTACAAATAATCTTAAGTTAAACGAGAAGAAGACAAAATGTATTAAATTTGAAACTACAAATGTAAAAAGTAGTCCTTCTCAAATAATAATTAAAGACGAGGAAATAGACTTTGTTGATAGTGCGGTGTTCTTGGGAATTACCTTAGATAGTAAACTCCAGTGGGGCCAACACATAGAAGGTCTTTCGAATAGGCTAAGTTCTGCAGCGTTCGCAGTGAAAAAGATACGCGATCTTACGGATGAGAACACAGCAAAGCTCGTTTATTTCAGCTATTTTCATAGTATCATGTCATATGGTGTTATTTTGTGGGGTAATGCCGCCGACATTAGTTCGATATTTGTAGTACAAAAACGGGCTATAAGAGCGATCTGTGGGTTGTCCCCACGGGAGTCAGTCCGAAATAAGTTTAAGGAATTAAATATTTTAACTTTGGCAAGTCAATACATTTATGAGAATATTTTGTATGTGCGGAAAAATATAGATATCTTTAAAAAGAATAGTAGCTTCCATAATTATAGTACTCGTAATAAAGACAAAATTAGTGCACCTACCACAAGGCTGCATAAAACGAGTAATTCTTTCCAAGGCAATTGCATACGTTTTTTCAACAAAATCCCTAGTGAGATACAAATATTGTCAATCAATAAATTTAAATCGTACACTAAAGTAAAACTGCTTGCTAAGGCCTATTATAATATAAATGAATACTTAAAAGATCATAGTGCTTGGATATAAATTGCTTCAGTATAAATAGGTAACGCGACAGAATCTCTCGGCTGCATTTTCAGACTATGGGGCGATCGTCGACATCTACGACTTTTTTTAAATGTAAAGTGGGAACAAACCGTGATTCATGTGGTATCAAATTATTTCAGTATAATTAGTATTATTACTATTTTCTTGTGTAGCCAAGTGCACATTTCAAGGATCGTCATGCTCACTCAAATGTCATTGCTTGTGGCGGCGTCCATGCGTCGGGTTGTCTCTCTCCCTAAAATATGGCGAGGGGGCCAATGGCTGGCCATGCGTCATACTCGTGAACGGGTGCTACTTGTGGTGACTGGTCGTACTTGAATTCGTGTTTGCGGTGATATTAGTTGTTTATACTACGTCTTTGCGTGTTGTTCTCACGAGTACGTAAGTGCGTGCTCCTATTTCACCATGCCTCCTGCTGATAGAGGTCAAATCTTTGTTTTTAATTTTTTTAATTTTTAATTTTTTATTCTTTATTACTCAATATGTCATATGGAACATGGTGTAGTGGTTGCAGCTCCTTACAAGCATTGTGTAAAAAAAAAACTTGGCGATTAAAAAGAGTGGCGGAGAGTTTATTGCCAGTTCTTCTCTTCCGTTCTACGCCCTTGATTTGAGAACTGGCAGTAAATGTAAAATTAAATTCATATAATATTTCTTTTTTTGACGTTCATAAGTGTACATTGTTACCTACATGAATAAATAAATTTTGAATTTGAAATTTGAATTTATATTATTTAAGTATTTCGTTTTCGGACGAACATAATAAAAGCGCCCGAATAGGCCGAATACCGAATAGTAACGGTGTATTCGTATATTAATAATTATTTAATTAATTATTATACCTATGCTGTGTTTATTTGTATCAAAAAATTCAAGAAGAGTAGTCTCTTCTTGAAATACCAAGACCAAAGTCTGCTCGTAACGCTTAAAAAACTCAAAACACACACACACACACGTTAAACACTATTTTATTCATTAATTTTTGGTATAATATAATTCTTAAAATATATAAATTAGTTCTGTAATGATAAAATTGACTTGTAAAACTCACACATTAAAAGGAAATCAACAAAAGACTCATCCATTAGCCAGTATCAAACGAAAAGAACTATTATTTGCATTATTCATAGTTTTTCCGGATGTCATTCTCAGTATGATGCAATCTGCTAAAAGCCTCACTCTCAAGAGGCTGCAACAAATGCCTGAAACAGTGCGTTTCACTCGATTGGAAACGCTGGGTATAGATTTTTGAATTAAATCCCATTGCTAGAAGGCACTCAGTTCTCGGAAATAAATTTATATGAAATACATTTTCCAGTGCTTTACAATACTTTATTGCACAAAATTCAAGGTAGCTGAAAATTATATATAAATGCTTTATTTCAATATAAACTATTGCGTATTGAAATAGGAAAAAGAAGGAATAATAAAAATAAAAAATATACTAAATAATATTTATATTTATTTTGCAACAACACTATAGAAAACTTGGTAGTGTCTATAAGGCAATGTTGATTGTATGGATTTACACGCTAATATTTCTCTATCTGTTCTGTTATCATTGCTAGTAGGTGATCAATCTTATGTCCTGACACTCTTAGAATTTTAGGGGCTTTCCTGTTCTCTCGCGTACGAGTGAGTTTTAAATGCGCACATAGAAAGACCATTGGTGCACAGCTGGGAATCGAATCTACGATCCCAAGAATAAGAGTCGCACGCTGGAGTTACTAAGCTAACACTTCTCTAAGATATATATCTATTATCTGTGCAATATGATTAGGTATTCTTTTACAGTATATAGGTTTTAATTAGGAAATATTATATCCTTCCCATTTGGGAAACTTACTCAAATTTTACTTTAAAAAATAATTATACATAAGCAACCCTTCTAAACAAGTCTTCGATTTTAAATTGAGTAAACTTTTCTTTCTCCCTTCAGCGCCGTCTGACGCAAAAATACAGCATTGCTGTGGGTGTACCAACTCTAGTCATCAGAGGGAGAGGGGTTCGAGACGCTCTGCTAAGTGATCCAACAGGGGAGAGATTCCCCTGGCCAGCCCCACCGCTCAACGAGGTACTAAGGGGCATTCAGCTACAGGGCGAGCAGTCTAAGCTGTATGAAGAATTACCTGCGAATGCTATTAGGGTGTTCTACTTTGCAGCTCATTGGGTGAGTTTCAATAATAAAATCGTAAGAAACAATCTAGGAACAGAATGTGTATTGTAACTTTTTCAACCTTTATTATTAATTGCGTTGAATAAATTTAGTACAACTGATTTAAATCATTTAGGCCACTAACAAAGTCGCGCGGGATATGCATACTTAGTTTGTGTATGTATTAGAGAATTAAATTTCTCATATATAATCCTCAGTGCCCGCCATGCCGATCGTTTGCGCCGAGTTTATGTTCAACGCTGTCAGCCGTCCGCAAGCGCAGAGCCAAGTATGCGAACACGCAACTGATACTGGTATCCAGCGATCGGTAAGTAAACATAAATAATTAAAGTGAATTTATACTTAAATATAATAAAAATTATATTGAAGTATAAATTATATATAAATATACTCGGTAGGTACAACAAAAATTTATCTTACCTCTTTGAGCCATAGTAGAAAGAATCCTCGATCTTATATAAGTATTGTGACTAACTAACATATTATATTTTAATAAAACTTCGTAAGAGAAACAAACAAAGAGTGTCTAACATCAACTGTGATTAGTTAGCCGGCAAAAGAAGTTTAATTTTATAATTTTACTATTGCTGGTATGTTGGTACCCCTAGGTGTTATGTTCTATTGGCAGGTGGCTAATGGATGCTATCACTTGACACCCCTCGTGTTGTAACGTCACCAAACACTTGCCCACGTCCACAAGATCGAGGGGAGCTTAATTACTGCAGCATTGTGAATGAGGTTCCTTTGTTGTTAATTTAAAATTCCTAAGGCAAACTAGGTGGCTGAATTAATTGCATAACAAATATAAATCAACCGGATTCGTTGCCGCGATTCGGGAGGAAGTAAACACACAGATTAACTACCTTATGTCAAATTACCATACATTTTTATGTACATATATCCAGTAGTCCACGGTACACATAGTCAAGTGGTCCACCTAGGATCACCTGGGATAATCTACGACATCGGAGATAATCGCACGCTGCTGCCACTAGACCAGCACTACTCTACACTTTTTTTATTAAAAAGCATTTTCGTTTCATCTAAAAAATATTTGCTTACTAATTTCCTGTGAGTCATAAATTCACCCGTCGTATTTAACTTGCCTCTGAGGTAATTAAATTCGTGTTAAACTTTACAATTGGGCGCTGGAAGTACAGGAAAACAAATGAATAACGATTGTTGGGCAAAGTTCTGTTTGCGAATTCCTCTTTTTCTTTACTCAAGCAACACAGCCAAACAAATACTCCTTAGTGTACTTAAAACTTTATTTCGTCTGAAACTCTGTATTTGCATTTATGTTTTGTTCATGGTTATTTTTCACGATCTAAAATGTATTTTAGTTATTTGTTGTACACAAGAAAGAATGAAAACAAAGTGCTTATATAGTGCTTATAGAGTAGGTTACGTAGATAAATCTTTGGATATTATTCGGTCGACCGTATCGTATAATGCGATCTTTACCAGGCAGAGTAGAAATTTGAAAAACAAAACAGCCAGACAAAATACATATCAAACAACTTCATCGACAAATATAATATATACATACAGAATTTAAAATTTTCTTAACCTACAAAGTAAAAATAAAAATTATTAAAAATAACATATTTTTTTTTTTAAATTTGATCCCTGTGGCAGTGTACCATTAACGCTGGCAGCATTTCTTCGCTGTATTGCGTACTTATTCGTTGGGCCAGGAAAGCACTAGCTCAGGGGTCACCTGTACTATGCCAGGCCCAACTTACATCTTTAGCGTCTGTGCACTTGAATCCCACGGCCCAAGAGTCAACTCGAAAGGAAACAAAAACCAATACCAATTTCATATACTAATTTACTTCAATATTTTGTAACATTTCATGGGCGTAGAGCATACGAGAACTTAGAATAAAGTGCTTTACTTTCATCACTGCATACCATTCAACCATTATTTTAGGGCTTTCTCTGTTCTATAATAGAGCGTTAAAATAACGTACCTGTTACAAGACCTTTGAACATAATTCTATGTCAATAATAATAATTTTATTTATTTATTTTCTCCCTTAAACATTACAACAATAAACAATGACTCAAACCTATCGGTTTAAAGATGCACTAAATTCATTTATTTAAAAAAATCTAATCAGTATCCAAGCACACCGTTTTGAACATACCTCCAAGTAATTAAATTTTGATGCCTTCTCAAACTTTGCCGACGTCGTGGAAAAGTTATTCCCAGGTACAAAATTATTTGCGGCTTTTATTACTTTTCATAAAATTTTCAACTTTGGATTTATAATTTGTGTATGGATTGAATTTTACTCGTTCAATGACATATTTAAGACATTCCAAATATTCACTGCGATTAGCAATTTTTTTTTTATGTGAAGATACCACACATCACAGAAAAAAACCTTACCTAACCTTTTAACTAAACTAGCGGCCTGAAAGATATTCAGCCGCAGCGGTTGTTACAACATACAATAAACTGGCTACTTAATGTTCAGGCATTTCGTACGAATAAAAAGATAAAACATCTCTCAAAAAAATATTTCTTTAAAAATGGAATATCTTAAGTCAGTCACAGCTAAATTCACATTATTATTTTTATTCACTACTATCTTCCACTGACCTTGTTGTTTTTCATTAAACTTTAGAAAACACCATCAGAGTTGTGGTGTGCCCACGATATGTTAACAGTTTGAAGAGTTTCGAGAAATTTAACAATCAACTGGCTAGGTAAGTAGTGTAACGTTGTCGATCCAAGTGCTTTGCCCAGCTGTTTGCTGAACTGGCTTTATATCTTTCAGGACATTGGTTAAACGGTGCTGTTTATTTAACGGCTGATTAATGCAGTCGGCTGCCACATATACATGTGTGTCTCATATATCATCTTAGAGTAATAAAATTGCCCAAAATTCGGTATAAAATTTAGTAAAAAATATTTATTAAATTGATGCATAGATTTTGCCAATACTATCCATTTATACACTAGAATTTTTCTATTTATATATATTTTATAATGAGAGTTTGGAGATTTACTGTGATATTTCAATGCCGCTTTATTGTTTATTAAAACTAAACAGGAACCTACTTGAATTAGTGTTATTGTAGACTTTGTCTGATACAAATATGTACAGATCTCACTTTCATAGAATAGTTTTCATCATAGTCATTATTATGATGATATGGATTCTAGATATGACACGAAGAAGATATAATATTTAATATTTGACAGTCATAAAATAAAAAAAGACCGGTCTATCTTAGCTTAGATATTAAATAAAAATGTATTTGCACAGCTCACAATTAATAATGCTACGTTTAAATTTTAAATGCACTCGAGAACGCAACCATTAAGAAATGGCGGGTGTAATGCACGCAAATGTGCAAAAAACGTCGTAGAATGGGGTTCGGGAAATATTTTAGCTCAACGTATTTTTGTATTGCAGACTCATTTAACAACTGTTTGATTATAACCATAAAGAGTACATAAATAATGATATTTCAAATTCTAATTTAAATCAAATCAAGATATCATTTATTCATATAGGTATACTTATGAACAGAAAAAAAGCAATATACATTAAATGACTCTAATTTTACATTTACTGCAAGTACTCTAAACAAGCCGCTCCGCCATTCTTTTTAATCGCCAAGTTTTTTTTACACAATGTTTGTAAGGATCTGCAACCATTACACCATGTTCCATATGACATCTTAAGTAATAAAGAATAATAAAATAAATTAAAAACAAAGATTTGTCCTCTATCAGCAGGAGGCGTGGTGAAATAGGAGCCCGCACTTACATACTCGTAAGAACAACACGCAAATACGTAGTATAAACAACTAATATCACCGCATACACGAATTCAAGTACGACCAGTCACCACAAGTAGCAAGATACATTTAAATTTACCATTCTCTAGGAGAAACCTCACAGATTATATATCAGATTTTATGAATAAACTGTGTTGTGACCGACATGGTTGCAATATCATGATCGAGCAAAGACTCCTTAATCAGATAACATCGTCAGACGTGATATGCAGTCGCCCACAAATCGGATCACGGCTCATTTGTCATTTGATACGTGATCGGTACAGTCGTACAGGAAGCTTTTGTACACTTGCCTTGATGTAATTCAATTGGTAGAGATTGCATTGTAATATTCTTCGACTCCAATTACAAATTACACTTTATTAAAAGATTGTAGTTCACGAATTGAGTCATGAACATACATAATGCTTCTCTTAGCAAAATGATACATATATTATACGCTAACATCCAGTAAAAGATGTTAATATTGTATTGTCTTTAATTAACATAGCTTTTATACATTTAAAGAAAACACTTTTACAGGATTGAAGCTATGTATTTTTATTGTAAACTTATAATTACATAATTTAAATTTATAATATCCAAATTCTCAATACAAACAATCCGCGAAAATGGAGGACACCGTGAGCAATTTCTGCAGAAACCCTTCATCTTTTAGTCGATACCAACTCCGGGGAAATGAATACAGATAATACAACTTTTTCTACAGCTGTGACACTTTTTTGACATTCAACACCTTTTGTCTTCAGTCACCGTGACCACGCACATCGCTGTACGCGAAACGTCGGATAAATTTAAAATCAATTAAACGTCTAAATGTTAATATAATTTTGGAAAAACGTAATGTATATTAAGATGTAATTGTAACAAAACTTATTACATTAACTTTACAAGATTAGATATCCAGTTTTACGTCAACAGTCATTTAAAAATTTCTTAACACAAAACGTATTTGTACTTCTATTATCCCAATACGTTTTGTCTTCCATAAACTCAATTTAGTGACAAAAGATAACGCGAAATGAAAGTAAACAAACGTTTGAAATATTCATAAGCTCATTTGGGGTACGAAAATTGTGGCGCAGACGCCCTTTCAGCTAGATTACTCCATAACTTCAATGGCAAGTCAGCACGCGGTTTCGATATTGCGGTTTTGTACCACGTAATTCCAATAGGCCTGCGATGTTGACTAACTCAAAGTTGAGGTTAGATGACATAATTCTCATAAATTATTATTGGAATCGACGCTTCATAGAGAACGCAGATCTTAATATAACGCAACTGTTTCACATCTATTTCTTTTTCTCTGTAACTTGTAATAGCGACAACAATTTTGAATGGAAAATCCTTATTGGCCTAAGCCCTAAGGCCAATAAAAAAAAACAAAAAAAATCTCATCTCGGGCTGTTTTGGCGAGCAATGCTCTACAGGAAATGAACTTCCCACACGGGTATGTCCTGCGAGACTCGGACCTCGATTTAAACTTTTTGAGATTCAATCGCCTGAAGGTCAGGAGGGAAGCTCAGTGGAGTGAGCTGAGAGTGAGTAAGGGACCTCACCCTCCCCGTTATAAGCAAAAGAGTTACCGAAGCCAATATTTTTGTACGCAAATTAAAGTATGTAGTTTTCTCAATATGATGAACTTAGGATCGCGTGGAACAAAAACTTATGATTCGGGATCGGGACTGCTGACAGTATCGAAATTAGAAGTTTTATAGGGCTCTGAATACACGATACAACTTGTGTCGTCGGGAATCAAACCAAGGACTGTCATTTGCACCTATGTTAGTGATTAATTTACTTCACTACTATTTAAGCCACATATTTTCAAATGCCAGAGTCATGTTAAGAGTATCCGCCGTTCATGGACAAAACTTACAATAAATAATTGCATTGCAGAAAATGAAGTAAAAAAATATTCATATTCAAAAAAAATTTTTTTCTATGAATAGATGTCATCATTACATTCTAGTGGCAATCAAAACCAATTACTAGGTACTTGAAACGTTCATTTATATTTTATGACGACGTTTTTATATAAAATGTTAACGGTAAGGGTAACAAATTGATGATGACATTGAAACGCAACTTACGATCAAAAATATTGCTCTTCATATGTTTTTATGTAAAATTAAATATAAAAATTGTTATTATGTAATAGTAAATATACAAAGGATAACTTAATTTGAATTTTAAATATTTCTCGAAAACAAATGAAATACGAATGTCAACTGTCACATTTATCGTTGCATCGCTAAGCACGGACGCGCTCATTATTGCAAATTGTATTCTTTGTACGCTGCGGTTGCTATAACTTTCATGTTATTTGAATTTTAATATCCCAATTTATTTACTGGTTTTGAATTTGTAAAAGTCCTATGTTTTGAATCGTCTATCGTTTGAATTTAGCTGCAATTCTTCCATGAAATTGCTAAAAACTTGGAATAAATGTACAAATTGTTATTATTTAATGTATAATAGGTTTATTAACACACAAATATACTTAACCTAAATATAATAATAATTATTAAATGTATTAGTTTTATAAGTCGAAGTACGTGCTCAGTCTACTCTCCCACTCTAATCCAAAACAATTTTGATTTGCCCGAGTATCGAACCCAAGAGGTGGTTATTATTATTTTATAACTAAAATAACTAAACAGTAAACACCCAACAAAAAACTCCTACTATAAAAAAGAGATAATGAGTAAATAACATTTTTATCTGTATTAAGTACACCAATCGAACTTGTCCGAACTATGTCTCATATACGTATATTCTGTGGCTAGTGGCTGCATCAGCGCAATTCACCCCTTTCCATTAACCCTACCTGTCGCGACTGCGTGACGTCACTCCGAACACAAGCCCAACGCTCGTGGAGTGATGGTCTGATTGATAGCGTTTGGCAAATACAATACAGATACGTATGAAGGTACATCGCCCGTACTCTGAAACTTTCAAACGCGTTGCCGTTGGCTTTTTTGTATGCAGTTTCGATTCCACGATAACCTCGTGGTCAGGTTCGAAATCGCTATTGGAAGTTATAAATTATCAGTGTAACTACCGTGGTTGTCACAGCGTAACACAAGTACTGATTGACTGGAAATAAGTTAAGAAAAAAAGTTGTATTATTTAGCGGGTTCTTTATTTAAAAATACATTTTGAACTACTTAATTGTATTATGCAGTATCCAACACTTATGCAATATGTTTTAATTTCCAACAAAAATACTTGATTAACTTAAGTACCACCGCTTTATAATAAAGCATAAAATTCATTCGGCATCTTGAAACACCGTTGTTATGTACGGATATTAAGTATGTAACATTATCCGTATCGTTGACAAATCAATTTTCATACATCGTTTAATTCATGTACAATTAAACGTAATTTATTCTTGCATTCCAAATCGCTTATCCGCTTATCGCTGTCAGTAACACCATGTTTTCATTGTAGACCCCAGCTACCTGATAGGCAGACTCGCTTTCATACTTCTGAGATTAAAACCTTTGTACCGTTTTGATTGAAATATTTTCCTTCAGGCATCCTCCTGAATTGAGATACAATCGTGAAACACGAGAAAAGCTTGAAATGTTTCGGTTCCAACTTATTTCTCTCTCTCTTTTGAAAGATCTACATACAAGAAAAGGCTAGATAGACGTGAAGAATTTTCATTTTGTAAATAGTAGGTCTCACTCAACCAGCCTTCAGTGCCTGACACACGCCGTCGACTTTCGGGTCGAAGACAAGTCGGTTTCCTCACGATGTTTTCCTTCACCGTTCGAGCTAAGGTTAATTGCGCACATAGAAAGTCCATTAGTGCACAGCCGGGGATCGAACCTACGACCACAGGGATGAGAGTCACACGCTGAAGCCACTGCACACTGCAACACCGCTGCCAAATGCAATGGGTTTGCTAATTTCGTTTGCTAAGCGAACTCTTTCAAACAGTGTTAAAGAAAGTTTCTTATAAAATAAATCCATACACTGAGATTACTCTATCATTCTCATAAAATGATATTGTATGTATTGCATTAAAAAAACACAAACAATACATAAACATTATAAGAGATGCAACGGGCGGCCTTATCGCTAACAAGCGGTCTCGTCCAGGTCTAGTAAGGGAAAAACTAAACAAATAAATATGATGAGTAAAGTACAAGAATCGCATAAACAAATCTTATATAGTTATTTAGTTTTTAGATAACATAAGGTACCACGCTTATCTTTACAAAGTAATAAAAAAAAATTAAATAGAAAGAATATTGAATTGAAAGAATATTTCAATGATGTCACAGAATGAGGAGAAATTTAATTTTGTAGAAAAAGGTCAGCAGCCTCTAGGCCTTTTGATTGCGATTTAATTTAAAAGAGCAAAAACGATGTTCTGAAATCATTCATATCTGCAACTCATCAATTCATATTTTTTATTCAAACTGATCTTTAATTAATTTTAAAAGAACTCAATTTCAATCCAATCCAAAAATTCTACAGAATGTAATTCAATAGAATTTGATAAATTGTTTGGAACTAAGGATTATTACTAATTGGATTATGTAATTAGAAGTTTAACTATTACAAACAGCCAAAATATATAAGGTGGGCTAAAACGTTCGTAGGCTGACACATACATAGATGGCACTTTAAAAAATTTTAACTAACCTAAGGAAAACACGTGTATAAATTTTAAACACTGTTGTACTATTAGTTTGTGAGATATATTATTTTTAAATCTTTTTAAACAGGCTAAATATAGACTTGAAGATATATGAAAACAACTAATATAGAAAAAATATTTCGTTTAGATTTTACCCACGCCTTTAATATTTGTGTTCAGGAAAAAAATTAGCAGAGAGCCTGATTAAAATAAAAAATCCATTTGTATAACTAAGTAACTGATGTATAGCAGAATTTATCGTTTCAATAAAGTAGGGTCACGCCGGGTAAAGCCGAATTACAATATGACCTTTTTTATTACCTATTTACCCGGATTTTATGTACATTCTTGATTGAGCCTTTCAAGAATTGTTTTATTAGGACGTATGCCATATTTCTGTGATATAAATATCTTTGGATTTTTTATAAACTTATATAACTTTTTTTTTAATTTTTATCCATCTGTAATCAGCCTCTTAACTTTTATGAAATTATGGCAATTAGGGAACGCAAATTCAATATTTTTTTAATTTCCTCTGTAATTTGTAAACTATCAGACTGCAGCAAAATTCGCCCTTTTCAGTCGATACACAGACTGTCGTTTCCAAGATGCCCGAAGCTAGGGAGTTGACTTTCTTTTGTTCGGTTGATCTTTTAATGTGTTCCTGGACGGTGGCAATTCTCAAATATTTATGGACTTCTGCATTTCGTGTTACCCATGGCGCACCGCTCATATTTCGCAGTGTCTTGTTTTGTAGCAGTGTATATTGAAGCAGCTTGCTGACCCCCAGAGGGGGATACACCTCCGGACCAGATAAGACCCATGGGACGATGGTAATCTCTTGGCGATGAAAAACTTTTTTGATACTACACTAGTATCAAAAAAGTTTTTCATCGCCAAGAGATTACCATCGTCCCGATACATTCATGTGATGGGCTTTTTATTTACCCTTAATTGTTTTAAGGGCAAATCAAATATATTTACTTTATATACTTTATATACTTTGTCTTTCCCGTTGTTTTCAATAAAATACAGTATTCCCTCTTATAACGCGGTAGTAGTATTCATCAAAATCAAATCAAATCATCAAATTTTTATATTAGGTTACTAAAAACAAATTATTTGCCTTGTCTATCTGTCAATTCGCAAGAAATGCGAATGCCTACTGCATGGATTTATTGCATTTTAGCAATATCTAGAATTATTCATGAGGAAGGTATATATTTAGTTTAAAATATACGGGTCACGGTTACCCATGCGAAGCCGGGACGGAAGTTGAACATACGATCAAATTATTTTTCTTGCAACTCGGATACCTACATAAAATTGAAATACGAAAATATTCCCGACTCAATCCCACTATCTGCGACGCTATTGAAAAACTTTTCCGCCATAACTTATATCTTTATGATTTTCATGTTATAAGCTTATCAGGGTCTCACAGCCCCCGCCCTAATGGCGGGAGATTTATGGCGGGAAACGTATCAGCCATTACATTCTCGTAGATTTGCTGCCAAAAATATTGTAGCCCGAATGGCTGGGAAATCCTTTGTTCCGCGCCGTAGCCTTCTCGATTTAGAAGAAATGTTTTACTACACAATACTATGTTTGAGTTTTAGTTATGTCGTTCCTTCGTAGTCTATGGTATATTCACTGGCATCTTGGACAACATACTTGTTTACACTTACGAGTATGAATGCGCTTCACTACTACTTCATTTAAATAAAAATTCTCGGATAAACGAGCTTATTAAGAAGTTTGGTATTCGCGTAAAACAAAGGGAATTTGCGGTTACTGCGCTTATCTTAGTACTAATTATTCTATATACCTACTATTTGTGTTTTGGAAATAAATTAGCAGGTCAATATTTTCTTTCAATATTCTAAATTTGTTTAAAATATACTATTTTTAAGCCCATATATAACAAAAACTATAATGTGAAATCAATATAAATGAAATAAACACAATGTGAGTTGTGTAGTAGAGTAGACCCATTTTAAATTCATTATGGCGTAAAACTGTATTATGAACAGCTTTTTCCGTAACTTAACTGTAACAAGTTTTTAATATCTGATTATTTTTTAAGCATCAAGAATACAAATAAGAGTGTCATCGTTCATTAATATAAAATAAAATGAAAATGTGTTAATCATTATGCACTGGATTGGATACAGAAATAGAATAATAAAATTGATAACTCTATTTTTTTTTTCATTTACAATTTTCATTTTTTAAACTGTTTACAACATCTAAATCATGTGCAAAAATTTCGAGAGAATGTAAGTAATTTACGAAACATCATTGATATAATTTCATCACAATTAAAGTTTAGAAACTGCATTGAAAGCCCAATGAAAAAAAAACACAGACAATATTCACGTAAAGCTATATACCAGGCAATTTACACAACTTCCAAATTGGCCAGAACTTACACAATTCACCCTCAACCAATTTCAACGGAAAAACAAATTGCTGTGCTCGAATAACAAACTACTTACAACGATTATAAAGTTTTTCATTATAATTTACGAACGAGCTCTCATAACTTTCGTCGTTATAACAAATAGGGTAAATACTAATAAATCCTCTTTTCATTGATATTCCTATATGAAAAAGCGAAATAATTTTTTTAAATAATTAATTTAATAAATATTAATTTATTACCCTACATAAATCATTCTTTTGAACACTTACAGTAGATAATTATTTTTATTGACCTAAAAAAATGTTTCTTTCAAATAATATACATGGCAAAACAACGTTTGCCGGGTCAGCTAGTATGGCAATAAAATTAAAAGTCCTGAATTCTATACTCGACGAAGAATTAAATGTTTCCATTCCGACCTGCAGGTATACAAGAATAGTAATTAAACAGATGGACCATATGAATATTTATATCAACCAATATCTGTCTTATAGCTCAAGACTGCTGTATTTATCGAATTTGAATCTGTACAGATACGAACTAATGGTATTATCTACTCTAATGGGATAACTTTGTGGTCAACTAACTTCGCATGTTAAAACTTTGCGATACGGATAATATGGACAGTAATAATGATGGGATCAACAGAAATACGGTTTGTAAAGCAAACGGGTCACTGACAGTTATCATTGTTGTATTGTATGGAGTGTATTGAACTGAGCAGTCTTTATAATATGTGAAATAATTTAAATATACACTCCTACAATATTTTCTACTTAAAAATTAAAGGCATCCTCCAACCTAATACTTATTTAATTTCTCTGTTAGAAAGGAATACTATTTTTTTCCTTTACCACTCCACATACAAGAATTGTCGCTATGATTCCATAAGTAATACCAATAATATTAAACACATTAACTTGAACGTTAGATAGTTTTCAAATCAGGTAACAAATGCATGGAGGTGCACTCGCCCACAGAAACTAATATAACGCTTTAAGTTATGAAAACTTTGGACTGAACTTTTACTCCAAAAAAACGACTAAACAAGATTATATTGTAATTGTGAGTTCATATTATTTCAAATAACGCAACTCAGTATTTTAAAGAGTAGAACATTGTTATCCGAGGTGCCCATGTATATAACTAATAAGATTACTACGACTTCATTTGACCTCTGTCAAATTGTTAAGGAACTTTTGGTTGTATGCTACGCTTTACCAGTTAAAAATATAAAACCTATTTCCCTGTTCACAGATCAGAACAATCATTCAAGCGCACAGTATCATCAGTAGCCGCGGGGGGTGCCTTAGCTGTGCCCTGGTCAGCGACTGAAGCACGAACTGCATTACCTGCTGCACTTGGAGTGGCTGGTATCCCTGCGCTGGTGATTACTGATGCTGTCGGAAAAGTACTGACGTCAAATGGCAGGCAGCATTTGGCTGCTGATCCTACAGGCTTGGTGAGTTGCAATACGCGACATGTCTTTTATTAATGGCAAAACTCATTATTATGTCATACGTTTAAATATATGCTATTATAGTTTTATTGGGCTTAGTACATATGAACGTATTTTTAACCCTACCAACTTCATAATTATAAAATGTTACATTTAAATAAATTGTATTAGGTTTTATTCATCCAGAAAATAATAAATTTTTTGTGTCAAGAACATTCGTTCTGATTTCATTGAAATTGTATTTCAATACTTACTGATTAACTACGATCACTGTATTATACTGTAGAATGTATACCAACTATGTCGATGTCTATTCGCCGCGCATAACGCAACCAAGCGTTGCTTTGTGTTTAAATTTGTATGTACGAATAAAAAACAGCGTTTTAACGCATTTGTTTGTTTAGCTATAATTACGGACAAGTTAATTTTCATTTATGAACGCAAATGCAAGAAAAAAAGTCATAGAACCAACACAAACAATTGTTGAATTTTTTCGATTAAAATCTTACAGAATTTCCCTTGGGGCCAACGAGCAGTGTCTGTGTTGACGGAACAGGCATTGCTGAAGATGGCGCGGCATCCAGCAGTGGTTTTATTTATTGGTAAGAAGCTTGTCTTGATTAATTTCATGGCATTTTTTTGTATGAAAAATTATTAGTAGTTTCATTTGTTAACGAAATAGGATACAATTTATGTAATCGTGTCAAAATTGCAGAAAGTCTTTAATAGATACATTAGAAATAAAATTTTATTTAATCACAGTATTATAGAATTTATCAAGGTCTTTTGATTTTAACACTTTTCATATAGGTAATGACTTTCTTTCATAATAAATAATATACATTCATGATACTCATATTTTTGATAATAACTCGTCTGCCTTTTTAGTACAATGAGATGTTTAGTTTCTTATGTTTTAAGAATATTCATACGTAGTCCTTTCTTGTTATGTTTGTGAAATCACAGATATGTTACGCCTCTGTGTAATTTGAGGTCCTAACTTCGTTTTCGTCGAAATAATATGAAGTATCAGACAAAAGGCATGATGTGAATTTTCTTTTAAATGTCTATGTAAATAAAAAATAATGCGTTTTTATTACAGACGACGAGGACTCCGAAATCGAATTCGCCGAATCAGTACTAATGCCGGCAGCGGAATCATACTACGAAGAATGCAGCATCCAATATCCTGGCTTTTGTCCCTACCAAAACTCTTCCGACGACGAGAGCATGGACTTCGATTATTCCACAACAAAATCATCCAAAATCAAGAAAAAATTCTTCAAACACGTAATGTTTTTTATAGGAATAGACGGATCGGATAGTGCTGATATGATCAGGGAACACATAGGGTTAGACGACGCGGTGCCCATGTTAACAGCTATCGATTTCCCAAAACAGCGCATGGTGACCATGAAGTTTGGGGACGAAATTACCACAGATTCCGTACAGAATTTTGTCGATGCTTTCTTAAGTGGCAACGCCGAGTTTAAGCCTTTGAAACCCTATAGTGATAAATGTTAGACTACAATGGTCATTCTATTGTTTTAGTTAATTAACCCAAGTACTAAGTATTAGAGAACGTGAATGAAAATTTTAACGCAAAGACAAAAAAGTTTTTTCGGCAGTCTTAAAAACTTCAATACTACTTTATATGTTATCAAAACACAGTACCATAAACATACTACATAAAGGTAATACATTTTCCAAACAATTTCTATAATACATTAATTTTTAAACATTGTATGTCCGTTTAATTCCAAATACGGCCACTGAGCGCTGGTTTTTCAAACAATTTTTGCTTAGCTATTTGATTGTAATTCGTGCTAAGTGCTAATAGAATCCGTATGGTGTAATCAAACTAATCAATTTAATTTTTGTAGAGTCTGTGCCGAAATTGAACCGGCGTTGCTGTTGCGTAACTCATGTTCTTATTGCTACGTGTCATTATATTTATTCACAAATACATTTTTTTCATAATGACTATGAAGATGATTACTATCGAATTATAATGACATAAAACTCTAGTCAACATAAGAAACTAGCTCGTGCATTTTTTCAGTCACTGACTGACTTCAAATTTTTTATAATCGGTTAGAAATGGCCTTAGCATTACAATGTTTCGTCAATTTATGGTATTTTATAAAAATATTATTTAAGGTAACTAGGATAAGTAGTATTTAACAACGTAGGTTCTGCCCGTTACAAATAACCTTCATTAGTATGGAATTAGCACCTAATAGATAATTTGTCAAGTAGTGTTTTTACAAGTGTAGATTTTGTAGATTTTTACCGTATGGCAATTGTAGTATTATTATTTTTATATCTGTGATCATCTTATACTAAATAGTAATTATTGTAGTTGTTTATTTAAAATAAATTGCGTAATTATTGAAGTAATAAACAATATACTCATTCCATACCCTGTGTTGTTTTATTTCCAGCTTCAAAAAAATTTACTTTGTCGCTTTTTTTTAAATTTTCAGGCTATATTGTGATTTTCCGATTTGAAAGCCATAAAATGAGATTTAGGGCCTGTTTCAAAATGTATGGATAAAGTACCAAATAGCTATGCAACACATAAATTATTCGGAAGATAAAACTTTCGAAGAAATTTCACGCTATCTGACAGTCGTGAAACGCAAAAATACAGTTTATCCTACCAATAAGTAATAAATAGCTTATTTGGAACTTATCCGGACATTGTGAAACAGGCCCTTAGAATCGAAACTTATGCGAACTATGAAACTCATATGTCAAAATCCAATAAGTAGGTACATTAGTGTGATAATATTCAGAACTTTATAAAAAATGTGGAAACAGTACAAAATCTTGTGCAGAGTAATGTATCTCAGTTTCTACATTTAAAAAAAGAAAACGTTACTTTTTCTCAATACGAACGATATATAAACATTTTAATCAACGAATTTCAATTACGAGCATTTTTTAAATATTCTGTTTTTATAAGTTAAGGTTTGTGAATTATTAATAAGGGCTAGTTTATTAAATACCTAAACAAAACATTTTAATTTACCCGTTTATAATAAAGGCTGCTTACCCCTGGTCTAGTCTAGTACGATCTTTATCTAAGATTTTCTCATATGTTATAAAAGGAATAAAAAATATTGATATTTATTTATTTATTAAGTCTACAACATCATACATATTACTAAATCCACTGATAATTTTATAAAATTTTATATCTAATATGTACGACAATACATGTAAACATAAGTTATGAAAAATAGGAATTAAAAAAAAATACAATTAAAAACATAAACAAGATAAGATAATTACACAAGATATTAATTATAACTTACATAGTACATATAATAAATCAATGTAAAGTATTTGTAATTCATCAACAAATTACTTTCTGACAACTATTTTTCACAAATCTCGTTACATAAAATGGCGATACCGATACGAACCTAATTTTTTTAGAAGTTTTAACTCTTTGAAAGCATAAACTAAAATGTTTCTCTGATGTCAAACGAAGTTGTACAGTAGAAAGAAAGAGTATATAGAAATATTTTCAGAAAACAAGCCTTTAATAGAGCGCTGGAAATTTTGAAATGAAATGAAATACGTTTATTTGGAACATAAGATTATCGAGGTATCACTTATTCCACTCCATTAAATTCGAACCTGTTGGCATCCCTACTCATCTGCAAAGAAGACAGAGGGTGTTGGCCGAGAGAAAAGGCCGGCGTAAAAAACTCTCGGTACTCTTTTAAAAATAAGCAAATCATCAAACAATTCTACAATATTTAAAACAAATATAGCAAATTAATTAAAAGTAGCCTGCCCAGCACTATGCCCAGGCCCTTTTATCAACTAGATAATCACTAGTTGTGTAAAAAGGCTTTAAAGTAAGCCTTTTTACACAGCTCTTCTTTAATACATTTCTTAAATTTAATAAAAGGCAGAGATAAAAGAGCCTCTGGAATTTTGTTAAAGAAGAGTATGCCTTTTTCCAAAAAAGAATTACTAACTTTAGTCAGTCTAGTACGGGGAAATTGCAGCCTGCGTTTGTTCCGAGTATTGACATTGAGCGTATGTTTTATTTTATTATACTTATCACTATTTTTGTATGCATATGCATATATTTTCATAAATATATTGCGAGGGAAAGGTAAGTAATTAATATTCATTTACTTAAATTTATCTCAATCAAGAACACTAATTTATTCTTTGCGCAATGATAATGATAACGATGATAATTCGATATCGTATATTTTATCTGTACGTTTTATAGTTTATGTCCACCGTTGTTCACTTAGAGTCTATGGTTCCAAGCATAGCCTTGCGTCCTTAATTCAACCGACGCCATTATTGTGAAATAAATTTGTTTTCTCATTTCACGTGTTAATACGAAAAAGTATTCTTAATTTCGTGTTGGTTTTATATTCCAACCCCAAGAAATGGCAGATAACGACGATCTTCTCGACTACGAAGACGAAGAGCAGGCAGATCAGCAAACAGCCGACGGAGCAACCGAAGCGGCGCCAAAAAAAGAGGTTAAAGGGTCCTATGTATCTATTCACAGTTCTGGCTTCAGAGATTTCCTGCTAAAACCGGAAATTTTACGAGCTATAGTAGATTGCGGATTTGAACATCCGTCTGAAGTGCAACATGAGTGTATTCCCCAGGCCGTTCTTGGTATGGACATCTTGTGCCAAGCAAAATCCGGTATGGGCAAGACGGCTGTGTTTGTATTAGCAACGCTGCAACAACTCGAACCATCAGAGAATCATGTCTATGTTCTCGTTATGTGTCACACCAGGGAACTGGCATTCCAGATCAGCAAAGAGTATGAACGTTTTTCTAAATACATGGCTGGAGTTAAAGTGTCAGTATTTTTTGGTGGTATGCCAATTCAAAAAGATGAAGAAGTGCTTAAAACTGCTTGCCCTCATATAGTTGTGGGAACTCCTGGACGAATTCTTGCTTTAGTCAATAGCAAGAAGCTGAATTTAAAACATTTAAAACACTTCATTCTTGATGAATGTGATAAGATGTTGGAGTCTCTTGACATGAGACGAGATGTTCAGGAGATATTTAGAAATACTCCTCATGGAAAGCAAGTTATGATGTTTTCAGCTACTCTAAGTAAAGAGATACGTCCTGTGTGCAAGAAATTCATGCAGGATCCTATGGAAGTGTATGTTGATGATGAAGCTAAACTCACACTGCATGGGCTTCAGCAACATTATGTCAAACTTAAGGAGAATGAGAAGAACAAGAAACTCTTTGAATTACTTGATGTTTTAGAGTTTAATCAAGTTGTAATTTTTGTAAAATCTGTACAAAGATGTATTGCATTAGCACAGTTGCTTACTGATCAAAATTTCCCAGCTATTGGAATTCACAGAAACATGTCTCAAGATGAACGTCTCTCTCGCTACCAGCAATTTAAAGACTTCCAGAAAAGGATATTAGTGGCAACAAATCTATTTGGTCGAGGAATGGATATTGAACGAGTAAATATTGTGTTCAATTATGACATGCCTGAAGATTCTGATACATACTTACATAGAGTGGCAAGGGCTGGTCGATTTGGTACAAAAGGCTTGGCAATAACTATGGTTTCTGATGAAAATGATGCTAAGATCCTTAATGAAGTTCAAGATCGTTTTGATGTTAATATCACCGAATTACCAGAGGAGATAGAACTGTCAACTTACATAGAGGGACGATAAATTACAACATCCAGCATTAATTTAAGTAATTTTAAGACTAGTTTTAAAACAACCTAATGTCTAACATCTGTTTGAATAAAAAGTTTGGTCATCAATAATGAATAAATTGACATTTGGTTTTTACTTCTGTGGTTTCTTTTCAGTCAAATTCTTGTAAAATCAATTGAAAATTACTTTGTAAGACAGTAGTAGTAGAATTTATCAGTAACACTGTAATAAATATTCTTTTCTATTAAAGCATAGCTAATTTATGCTAAAGCATTGCTTGGGAAATATCATAAAAAAAATGTTGTTGTTGAATCTATTATTCTTAGGTTTTATTGAGCCAAGTATTCTTCCTATACTGAAGGGAATTAAGTAACAAAACTTCTACATAAACCATTTATTTTCATAAATTTTACACCAAAATTAAAAAAATATTCTTATTTACAGAGAATTCTTAGTAAACATCTTTTCATGAGTGAGATGAGTAATCATATCAAGAGCCCATTTTGGTTGATCTCCAGGAACCATGTGGCCTGCATTTCTGACCATTAATTCCACCAGCTTTCCTGCTTGCTTCACATAACCAGCCAACTCACCATCAACCTTCCATTGGTACCTTTTAGCAGTCTTATAATCTTCTGCACCAGTAAAATTGAGATTTCTCAAGTAATTAAGAGTATTTGGGTAAGCAACAATAATATCAATTTGACCATTGTAAACAACTACGTAATAATGATCAAGTAATTCAGAGATCCAAGGAGCAACAGATTGCATTATATCTGCTTTCAAGTGTTCTTCAACCTCCTTTCCATTGTTAAATGGGAGAGCACCAACATGGATTTGCTTGCGAACAGAAGATTTCTGCAACATTGGTCCAAAATCCATCTTAGTGACATAATCTTTTGTATGTAAAAAGTTAAAATAAAACTCAAATCCAGTCATGTTGTAAAACAAACTTTTACCATCAATTAAATCTCCATTTAACAAAGTGTCAAATGCCTCAAAGGCAGGAATCCATTTCTTTTCTTTAATTAGGGTGACAGCTTTGTTTTCATACTCAGCAAATACCTTTGCTTGGTTCCAATCTAACAAACCAATTTGATATAAATATTTACTGTACAACAATTGATGTTCCGGGTCACTCAAGCCATTTCCTATAGCAATAGCTTTAAGATTAATTTTTAATTGCGCATTCTGGTTTTTTTTATGAATAGTGTAAGCTAATGCTGGAACATATTTACCAGCATAGGACTCTCCAGTTATAAAGAATTTGTTTTTCTGTAGTTCTGGAAATAGCTGAAAAAACTGTATGAGAGTATTATACAGGTCCTCACCAACTTGAGTCTGGTTTGTACAATAGCCTTTAGGATCCTTTGTAAAGCTAAAGCCTGTGCCGACAGGATTATCTATATAGATTATGTGGTGACTAAGAGCCCAGTTATATTTACGTCTTTCAAATTTCCCATCTCGCACTCTTAGTGGGCCATTTTCAGTAAAAAGTCCATAAAGGGAGGATGCTCCGGGACCACCTTGAAGCCATACGACAACTGGCGCATCCTTATTATTTGGTACCATGGCTGGGAAGTACCAGAAAAATTGATTTGAATCATATTTCTTGTTGACAGTAAAGAATCCAGAATAACTCTTGATACGTAAGGCTTCTGTGAATTCAACTCGAGCGAGTCGTCGACCTTCCGTTATGTTACCATTTTCAACATACTGCGTCAAAAACAATGGTGATCCAGGATCTCCACCATCTGGTTCGGTGAGATTTAGTTTTGGATACCGGTAAAACATACACTGCACTGTTAAAGCTTGAGTCACTATTAATAGCCACAAAAAAGACATCTTGCGACTACCGAGTACAGGGCACAGGCACTAATAGTAGAGTTCTGCATAAATCTGTAAATTAAAGTATTAAAGCGTATTAATTAAAAAGATAATAAAATTTAAATTTCGCCGTCTGTTAAATTTCGTAAATGCCAACTACTTCGCAACGGTTATGCGATAAGAAAACACAAAAAATGGCACAGTCACACGTTAAGTGAACTTCTTATCTGTTAAATGTTAAAGGTTATGAAAACACCTATTAAATCTTGTATTAAGTATGGCAACAGTAAACAGGCATTCCACTCTTCATTGGTAGGACGTAAAAGTACTAAATAGAAATTAAGAACTGCCGGTGCTCCAGCATCCACTATGCAGCTGAAAGAGTTACAACAATTCATATTTCATAGACTAAATTATAACATAGGGCGTAACGTACCCTATTTTATTGTCATAACAATTTAAATAAGTCTTCGCCCACTGCCCTGTAGAAATCTAATAAAGTGCTCCACGATATAATTACGAGTAGGTACTACAAATAAGTTCGCCTTTTTTTTTATAATGGCCCATGCGGGCCATTATATATTGTGCATTGTGGCCCAGGGTCAAAACAGGGAAACGGGTAAAAAATAAACGTATCGGATGGAACGGAATTAAGGAAAGGAAAATAATCTATAAAATAAAAGATCAATTCTTATAGAGATAGATATAAAAGGAGTGTAAGAAAAGATATTTACATATATACACATTCATAGGATCTAAATTTTTATATCATTACTTAAGATAAAAGTTTATATATATGTGGGTCCATTGTTGAAAGTAACCAGGATATGGATGAAGGGAAAGGAATTTGAAGGGAAATGAGACCGTCGATAAGAGCCGATCGTTCGCGCCGAGAACAATAAGTTCGCCTTTGCGATTTAAATTGATACAAAGTACAGACTAGGGATATAATTTTACAAGATTTGCTATGGGTATTGGATTGGACTAGCCACGCTCGCCAAAACTGCCCGAGCTGCACTTTAGAGTTCAGGCCAACAGCAAGAATAACAAGATTTCATTTTAAGAAATAGCGAGTAAAAAGCGCTTGAGGCATTTTGTGGTTATTGCAGGTGTTATTTAACTATAACATCGATATGATTAATAATTTAAATATAAGTGAATGAATCGATAAGGTCAATTAAATGTTTGGCCCTATCTGAAGTCTGAATAATAAAACCTATGTACATTTTACCTGCATGTTTTGTATTTTACGGACAGGAAGTAAGACAGTGACATTTCGGTACAGAAATGGAAACAAAAGAAATAAAACTTTGCCGGTTGGGTAAATACTAACGTTACGTATAGCTTATTCGATTTACTATTTAGCTACTTCCGTATTAACTACTACACAGGTGTTTATCTTGGAACAAAAAAACAAAATCTGTGTTAAGTTTACGATGGACAGCTCAGTATGTTTGTTTACATACTTAACTGTCTTACTAATTTGTAATGTAGAAAGTTCATTTTTTCCATATGTATATCCTAGAATTAATTTACAATCTAAAATGAACAAGATTTCTGGTGATGCCTTAATACTTACCCCTTATTTGGAGCGTCAGGAAATTGATTTGGCACGGAATCTCTCCTTTGTTCAACTAACAGAGAAAATGGGCTTCTCGAGTCATGCTGGTTTCTTTACTGTCGATAAGAGGTATAATTCAAATTTATATTTTTGGTACTTTCCTGCTTTTAATAAAAATAAAGCAGCACCTGTCGTTCTGTGGCTGCAGGGAGGTCCTGGAGGCAGTTCACTGTTTGGACTATTTACTGAAAATGGACCCATAATTGCCAAAAAAGGAGGCTTTGCTCGAAGGAAATATCACTGGGCTGTAGAAAACCATTTAATTTTTATTGACAACCCAGTGGGAACAGGATTTAGTTTCACAAATGACAGTAAAGGATATTGTGAAGATGAAGGATGTATTGCTAAAGGGCTCTATGAGAGTTTGCAACAATTCTTTACTTTATTTCCAAACTTGTTTGATAATGATTTTTATATTACTGGAGAATCATATGCAGGAAAGTATATACCATCATTAGGGCTACATATACATCAAAGAAACATGGTATCAAAACAAAAGATTAATTTAAAAGGAATGGCATTGGGTAATGCTTATTGTGACCCAATTAATCAACTAGACTATGGAAGTTATCTGTATCAACATGGATTGATTGATTTGAATCAGCAGGATGTATTTTATCAAATGCAATCAAATATAACTAAGGAAATAAGGAATCAGAATTGGCTCAACGCTGGCATTCTCATGGATCAATTAATGGATGGAGACATCTCAAACTTTTCATACTTTAAAAACTTCACAGGTTTTCAAACATATTACAATTTCTTGATGATTAACAATGAAATAGATATACCTGTGTTTAAAGACCTTATCAACAATGATAAAGTAAGAAAAAGCATTCACGTAGGTAACCTGCCATTTCATGATGGAAAGGAAGTAGAAATTTCTCTAGCAGCTGATATTTTGCAATCTGTAACAGCTGAAATATCACAGCTTTTATCACATTACAAGATATTATTCTATAATGGACAATTAGATATTATTGTTGCTTATCCCTTAACAGAAAACTTCTTGCAACATTTAGATTTTTCTGCTTCTAAAGAATATAAAACAGCTGTAAAGAAAATCTGGAGAGTTGGAGATGATATTGCAGGATATTACAAAAAGGCAGGAAATTTGACAGAAGTTTTAGTGCGAAATGCAGGACATATGGTGCCAGGTGACCAACCAAAGTGGGCATTTGACCTTATATCTCGATTTATAAAAAACAAACTGTAAAACTATTCCTATTATAATTATTTAAATTTCAGAGGATTAGCCTCATTAATATCTCTATAAAATATAATTCTGATCAGTAAAATTTTATTTTATTTATTATTTTTAAAATTTATTTATATATATTTTTATCCATCTGCAATCAGCCAATGTGTCTAGTATGTTTAAAAGAAAAGGAAAAGACGAGGTTTAATACAAATTTAATCACATTTCCTTAAAATTACACATTAAAAATAAATAACAATTCCACAAGATAATTGAAACATTCAGTCCATTTTAAACATACCACTCAATAATTATTTACAATGTCAATTCTACTTAACAAATATTATTCTGGATTCTACTAATCATTTACAATTTAAAATATGCAATATTGGAATACAATGGATTAATACCAAACATAAAAAATGCTTTTTCACAAATTCTAAAGTTATAAGTAACTTAATTTTTTCCATTCTGGTGGATTTTACGGTAACAAAGTTTGTGCATTACAAAATACTTTTAAGCTACTCTTCCAACTTGTTTTTATCTTAAAACAATGTGATGTTTTATTGCTATGGTTACTTGCATGGATAAAAAATACATACAGAATATTATATTCCAGGTGGGTCAAATTATAGTACAGCGAGAAAATACCAAAATGGAGGTCATCAAATTTTTGAATTTACATGACAGCAACTTAGATTTGTATATTAGCCAGTAAAATTGTCTATTATAAAAATACTACAATGTTAATGAGGCGAATGAAACTAATGTATTTGCAGCAGCATATTAAACTGTATGGGAATGACACTGGTTCATTCCTCACTGCTGGTCACATGACCATTTATATACAAATTCGAGTCTTGTGTAAAATGAAATTTGTATAAAACTATAGTTGCTTGTATAATTTAACACAAAGTTCCACTAACCACAATCTTATCTGTAAACAGTTTTGCACTGCACTATGTATGTTCCCTAGGCAAGTAACGCGGTAAGGGCATCGAGAAACTGTGTCCTTTGACTCACAGGTAGTACAAGAATAGAAGTGTCAACATAGTCTAAGATAACGGTGGCCCCACTCTTCTGCGCTGCTTGTTCAAAAGCTGCACCAAATAAGCTAGAAATTGGAAATTCAATAAAATAATGTTAATTTAATTTTATGCTTACATTTTTAAAATAATTTATCAAGAGATATTTGTGACATCTAAGATTTTGTTGCAAAAAGAATTTATATAACATTTCAATATACATACTTATGTGGCTCCTCATCATATCTTGGGGGTAGTCCAAGAAGCAGACACTGCCCATTTGGCAGAGGGGAACTTGCCACTAATGGTCTAGATCCGCTTGTAGCTGATGCAATCCATCTAGCTGCTTCACCCAGCCATAGTGGACCCTTGACCATCGCAGATTCTGAAGTACCCTGGAGCAAGTAATCCGCCGTATTATATTGCCGAAAAATTTGAAGATTTACTTATTATATTTTACGACATACAAATATTTCATTATTTAGATTCGAAATATAATAGACATTAGTATTCCTTTATGAAATAATGTATGAAAATACTATTAATACTTAGAGGAGACTTATGCATATTAAGAATAACTAAGCTGATATATTAAGAAATTGCCATGTTACCTCTTGAACTATAAAGTAATTGAAAGGTCCAGCCAATAGCAGTCCTCGAGATGAAAGTATGGAATGAGCTAGTCGGGCCACAGCCTCCAAGGCCTTTCTCGCAGCTGATACGCCTGAACAAAAATCGTATGTTTCACATTTATCTGCCGATTGAAATTTTTTTAGTTGACACATGCAAAGTATACAGGCGGAACATACTTACACAAAGAAATTTGACAAATTTAATTAGCAAACTATAGAAATAAAAAAATATTTAGTCTAAGTGAGTACTACATGTGTAGACAATAGACATATAGATTAAATTTTTTTTAATCAATATAAACGAGAATTTATTGTGTCAATTTCAAGAAAAATCCACTGGCCCTTTTTAATAAAACCACACAAAATATTTTCTTTACCTTGCTTCAGAGATTCATTCTCTCCACTGACTTGAAGGACTGACAGAGCCTTTTGAAAGCCTTCTGCTCTAGGTATTGTCTCCTGGAATATTATATAAACATATATGTTACATACCACCGACAGACGGGAAACAAAGACAAATAGGCAAAGTTAAAAAATAACTTATTAAGTATATAAGTGTGTAATTTTTCAACCAGATGTGTCTTTGAACGGATGAACTGTTCGCATCCGGCTTTAGATCTAGCGGAGATTAGGACTCCTATGAAAGTTCAATACTGTCTTAGACATACTGGAGTCATACTTAAGACACGGCTCAGTTCGTCCCCGGTCATCAACTATATATAAAGAAAAATATAGATGCTGATACTATACAATTTTTACTTCAATGCAAATCTCTTAAAAAAACCTTTTAGCATTTAGATTATATTTAGAGCTGTATATTTGGTTCAATATTATTTTTTTAGGTTGATAATGAAGAAATATTAAAATATGTAGAGGACAGAATCTAACTAAAATTACCTCGTATCAGTGGATCGTATATTTAAATTAGCTCAGGTGAAAATATGATAACAGTTAATTTAATAATATAAAAAGTCTTACGTGTTCTATTAAGGCCATGATAGCATACACAGTGTCCAATGCTGCCAATGGTTGGGCATGGGGCTTCTGTAGTAAGAAGGTGGCACGAGTAGGGACGGGTAACTTGTGCTTAGGCGCAGCTGTCTCCAGAGCTGTTAGAAGACAGCGACGAAGTTCCACGTCCATAGAACGGTAGGCTTGGCGAGCTTGCTGGAGGGGAAACCTGGAATACATTAAGAATCTTCAGCACTTATACACCAGTGCTGAAACAGTTACGACACACCAATAAATTTCTTTATCATAAAGTAAGCACTAATATATATATTACTATTAACTCATAAAATTACTATGAAAACTCATGTTAAAAAGGCAAATAACCATATCAAATGTTTCATTTAATTTTCAAACTACTGGATAAACCAGCATTGATTTACACAATATGCTAAACAACCACGTAAGGACTTCAAAATATTATTATTATAAGTATTATATATATATTATTATAACTTATTTATTATAAGTCAGTGGTGCTATAACCTCCTTAGGTCTTGGCCTTAGATTTCTGAATCTGTTTCCTGATCATTTTTAAATCTAATCGGCAAGTAGGTGATCAGCCTCCAGTGCCGTTGACTTTTTGGGTCTAAGACATGTTGGTTTCCCCGCGATGTTTTCCTTCACCATTCGAGCAAATTTTAACTGCGCACATAGAAAGAAACTCCATTGGTGCATAGCCGGGGATCGAACCTACGACCTCAGGTATGAGAGTCGCAAGCTGAAGCCAATAGGCAAACACTGCTCTTAAGACTTCAAACCAAGTCTAAAAAAATCTTTTATTTACCAACCATTGCAATCCCATTAAAGCCTAACTTACCCCATATCGGCTAATAACTGTCTTAAGCGACTGGCTCCTGAACTAGCATGTAACTTTAACTTAGGGGCAAAGCACGAAGCATGACTTAAAGCTCCTTCCACTGACCACCAACGGTATAAAGGGAGCCACGCGTCTTTTTCTACGACTACATGTGCTGTCTGTAAATAAATATGTTTTTAAACCGAGTTCCTGAAAAATGTACTAATTTTAATGTTACATTAAACAAAGGCACGTTCTAGATTTTAATTGCATCAATTATTTTTTTTTTAAATCAAGTCTATAGCGACTTGAGATATTAAATAGAAAATTTGCCGACGTATTGGTCCTTCGGTCCAGGTAGAATGCTTACCGTACTATGTCTTTGGGAATGCAAACAGCGGTTCAGAGGTTCGGCGTCAAGCAAACACTGTGCGGGTGGTCTTAGATGTAGAGCCGAATGGGTAGCGCAACCGACCGCGCCCGCCCATAAGGCCGATGCATTACATCGTGACGCTCGCACTGCCAGCTCTAAGGCTATACATGCGCTCTGAAAAAAAAATCACAAGGTTCGATAAACAATATTTAAAGAGAACACGTTTATGGTATTCCAGTTCAATAATAATCTTAATATGTTATATAAAAAAATTCAATAAAAAATGTTTTGAAAATTCATTAAAAAATGTCGTAAAAGAATTTGTGGATAAATAAAATGACGCTTGGCCGACACTTCTACTGAATTGTTGGGTTCAGTGCTGTATTGAAAAACATGAGTATTGGTCGAGAGGGTCTGGGTTGTAGGAAAAATTACAAAATCTTTCCAATATCCTTGGAGACAACAACTATAACAATCAGGTATAGTGTTTTAGTATTTTTAGTAGAAATGCTTTTATTGGACAACTGCCATCGCGAAATCTCTTAAGAAATTTGATCTATTTACCTAATTCATGGCATATGTGGCATCAAGTGTGTGGCCCACGAGATAAGGTTATTTTGCTAAGCATACAACATTTGATTCAGCGTTCTGACTTGAGTTAAGGAATTAGCTGATAGTAGAAAGTATTTTTTTTTACAACAAAATATCTTTATTCATCTAGGTAAACAAGTACACTTATGAAAGTAAAAAAAATTAAATTGTAAATTCACATTTACTACCAGTCCTCAAGTCAAGGGCGTTGAGCGGGCAAGAAGAACTGGCAAGAAACTTTCCGCCACTCTTTTCAATCGCCAAGTTTTTGAAATTAAGACAGCGTACTTCAGCTTTATTATGGTTTATTTATTTTTTTCATTTTATCAATACGTTTATATAATTGTATTGTATTTAATAGCCTAAAAATTTAGGCTACAATCATAAGTACTCTGTTTCTCCATTTAGAGGAAAATATACCTTTTACCTCTTATTGATATTTATTATATGTATACTGTATATATTATAGTATTCAATATTATATTATTATTCTTAATTAAACAAATATAATATCTTACAGGTTTCCCGTAGTAGGAGAATTGTGTGTAATTAAACATAAGAGTATGTCTCTTCTCTTCCCATGCCTTTCTCTCTCTTCGACGTTCCACTACCGCCTCTAGTCTCTCTGCTCCCTGAAGGTTTTCATCAGGCACCTGAAACAATACAATCATAATTACGAAACAGACGTTTATTATGTACGTAGCTGTTTATGTTGACAGGAAATTATTATTCCCTAAACACATTACAGTTATATTATCAAACAAAACACAAAACAAAACAAAGACTTTTGTAATCGAGAAGATTTAAAACACATTATCGTCGTTACTGGTAACAAAGATCGATATATATAATGTACAAAAAATTTTATCAATTAAAAGTGTGTTACGGCGAACAATTATAGATATTTCGCTGAAATTTCGTGAATCAACTTGTTTGTTTAAACACACCGAAAATCAAATCAAGCTTCACACTACCCTCATTCACGTAGACCCCTTAATGCCCCACTAGTTATAATGGAAACTATGCAGTAATTCTACTTCGATCAAAATTAAATGTAAGCTGTCAGAAAGTATGCAAGTCTTTACATTTTTGAATCATAAATAAATAAACTTCATAATGCACAAAGAACTCTTTACCAATGAACTGAGTACCGGACAACAAGATAAATTATTAAATCAAGCCACAGGTTATATACAAATTAATTTATGGTTATATATGTATGCTGTATCACTTAGAACAAATGTGTATTTTATGTTAAATTGTCTTTTTAAATATAAATAAATACTTAAAATCTTAATATGATAATATAAGGAGGTGACTTTTAAGAAGGAAATTTATAACTAGTCATGAACAACTATCCTACAAGGACTGTTTCCAGATTGAATCTTTGACTTCTTATGCCTTTTGTGTCTAAGAGAAGACAGTTTCCTTATGATAAGTACCATCACCATAGGAACAAGTGCCTAATGTGCATTTAGAAAGCACCCATTGATGCCCAACCATTATTTGAACTTTTGAAAGTTGCATGATTATGCCATTAGACCAACTCTGTTATGCTAAAAACTACTTTAAAACAATGTAAGATACGCACATCTTCATCTTCATCTTCTCTGAAAATGTCATCAAAATTTGGAATGTTTTCTTCATCATCTTTGTAAACTAACCGCACCTAAAAAGTTATAAATTTTAAAAGAATAAATAACAAAAACATAATAAATATGCATAATTTAAAAGTAGTAGTAATAAATTTACTGGTATAATATATTTGTGACTGTCATATTTAAATATTAAAGGAAGTAGAACTTAAATAATATCTCTATTAAAAAAAGCCTTATCTGTGAACGCTCAGTGGTTGCATGGTCCAGAAACTTTGCTGTCTATTTCAGACCATATTAATAAATAGAGAGGCAGGTAACAGTTTTCAGTACATTTAATTCAAGAGTCATAGCTTCACCAGGAATTAAACCTTAGACAACTGGGTGTTATCTTACCTGTGTTTTCTTACCCTATATATAATAATAAATCACAAACCTGTCCATCACTATAAACATTGCAAATATCAGTAGGTTTATGGGAGTCTAATACAAAAAACACAACATCTTCTTCTGGTTGAAGTATATCAACAAGATCTATAGTCCCACCACAGTTCACTAGGACCACATACTTGATCTCTTCATTATTTTCGTCATACGCAGTCTTTAATTCGGAAATACCACCAACTGGCACTAATGTGTAGGAGATATTATCACATTTAAACAAATCCTGTAGTATTTTACACGCACAAACTGCATCCACATCATAATGAACTAGCAATAAGACACGCTGAAATGATATAAGAAATTATTATTCTAGGCTACTCTTTTGCAGTGACCATCAGTTAAGTTTAAATTTAATAGTCTATTGATTTATAATTTAATAATATGTTTAATCGAAAGCAACTAATTTCATAAACTTTAACTTAACGAAGACAGAAATTATCAAAAAAATTCTGAGCAGCATTAAAAGGCCAGACTACAAATAATTAAAGTTGAAATAAACAAGACTACTTACATTTCCAAGAAGTAAATTGTAGAAATCATTTTTGATATCTTCCACGAACATTTTATATCCTCCGTGGAAGAGATAAATATCATGAAATCATTTTTGAAATAAATAGCGTGATAAAAATCGTAGTTAACCAAGCACCTGTTAAGTTTTCTATCGACTTTTGCTAACATTTATGTGACAAAGGTGAAAATTAAAAACTAAAACTGACAGTGACAACAACAAACTTTTCGCGCCAAAATAACGAATAAAACGTTCCATTTTTTAAAGTTTTTGTGGCCTGGTAACAAGTAACCAAGATTTATTTTAGGACACTGATGTACACTTTTTTTAGTTAAATCTTGTACATTCCAATGTTTATTAAATTGTCTCACTTGTTTTCTTAAATCATCCCCACGGTATTTTTAACGTACACTGACGGACTAATAAACTGTATCAAAGTAAAAATGACTTTGAAATAAATATTTTAACCAAGACGTATGCAAACATTCTACACGGATTTAAATTGAAACGTCTAGATTGGTTCATTAACTTTAAAACAGCGTAGGATCATATCCTTAAGTTAAAGTTTTTGTACTGGAAAGGACCTTTAAACTTTTTAGAAGTAAAACAGAAATTTAAATTCCAGGCCAATTCATTGTACATACAACCTCTTAGCAATATTGTCGAACTTGCGCAGCAGAGTGCGGCCATTATCATTATCAATTAATGCAATAAAGTAAAATTTTCGCCTATAAATCCCATGTAAGGATTTAAAGGCGACAGATATCTTAGAGAATCGTGATTTTCTAAGATATCTGTCATATAGGATCTGTTTTGTCGGACCATGTCTACGAACATAAGTTCTGTTCGCCCGTTTATCGATATGCCACCCTAGACCATCCACGAACCACCTCCAAAAGGGACACGCTCCTCATTGCAACTTTGAGCATATCGCTTCCCACGTCAATGATAGACTCTTCTGCGACCATCTGCACCATATAAACATGTCCTACACTCGTCTGTGAACAATACGGAGGTCCATTGCTCATCTCCAAATTAGGTGCTCACGCGCAAGCTTGTCTGTGAGCTACAGACAACTTTGGACCATTTGCTGGTCTAAAACGGGTGATATCCGCTTCCTTTAACCTTCTTCTTATAGTTCATACACTAACGTATTTTATTTTAATGCTACAATTTAAGCAGCTTGTTCAGAAGAAGTATCCATATTGTTATGGATATATGGTTCAGAAACTCTCGATAAGTTAAAAAGCTAACACAGCAATTCTGCTGGTAACAATAATTCAATTGTCAAAAGAATAAAAATTCAATAAGAATCAAGTTTAAAAAAAAACGCAAATCTGATACTACAAGTAAATTTTCTTTTCCCGGCTATATTCATTTGTTTTACTGCAGTTCTATTTATAAATATTGATTTTTTTTTTAAGATTAAAGGCCAGTCTCTCCAGTCTCCATATTGATATAGTTTAATCTAAAAAGTTTGCATACTTACTAAAAAAATCATTTCAAAGTAATTTTGAAGTTTGATGGAGTTTCGGTCCGTCAGTTTATAAATATAATGCAATATAACACTTTGTTTAAAAGCCAATAACAAGTGGCGACGGCTGGCCGGGGGATCACTAATTTTCATTATATCAATGAATGCCGTGAAAAATTAACATTTAAAGAGATATGGTTTATGACTATATTATAAATATATACATAAAATTCTCGAGTCACATTGTTCGTTTTCATACTCCTCCGTAACGGCACGACCGATTCTTATGAATGTTTTTTTGCATATGCAAATTATGCACTTCATTATCAGAAATACCTTTGCGTGAGGGTGCTTTTTATAATGTAACCGCAAGGAGAAATCTTTAATACAATAAATAGTTTTAAAATTGACAGTAGCATGCTTAAGACTAAGATTTATAAGACTCAGAGTCTGAGAAAATCAGAAAGTATTACCAATTGTTTAATTTAATTTGTGCTTCAGGGGTGAAAATGGAACACATTCGTTCTAGAACAAAGTATTGTGTAACATGGTTTTGGGGATCATATACTCACAATCTTTACCCATACTGCCATCAGTGTCGAGTGTAAAATAATGTAGATTACTTCAATCCAAATCAAAGTAAAGAAAAAATGAAAGGATATTATAATATTGCGCAATGTATTAAATATTACGGGCGGATCACAGGAGGCACACTCTAGACAAAGTAGTATTTTCCGAGTATTCCGTATTTCCGTTATGGCTATAGTTTACCTGTCTTCATAAAAAGTAGTAGCTACTAGCTACTTATGTACCTACAGTTTGTGTTCCTACTAACATGAGTGCTGAATCTAACAAAATAATGATCATAATGTAAGGACGTTTTCTTTAAACCTCATATGAGAAGATACTGATAAAGCGACGAATAACCATACCTAACAAAATTAACTCGTTAAATTTCAAACCTACTCCAAGTGCCAGAGGCAAGAAAATGTGCAAATAATCTATTACTTATCTAAATGTATATAATAGTTTCTTATTTTAGACAAACAAACACACAAAATAAAACTTACAGTATTTATTGGTTGCAAGTTGTTCGCGCAACTAGTCGTTTTTTCACACCTTAGCATAAGAATAAACGATGACACTCATCCTTTTTTGAGTTCTTGCAACACGCAAAAAATATATTGATATTATTAGCGAAACATATACCTATCTTCTAAGAGGAATAATTTAAATCGACATTTTACGATAACAATTTTAAAAAAAAGTTTATAACTCTTAATTTATAGTAAAAAATAATATTTTATAAGTTATGAGACATAGATTTTTGTTTCTTATAACTTTCTACGTGATGATGTGCAATTTTATAAGCCAATGTTTCGGGTCGTAGTAAATTAGATGTCAAAGCCCTATGATATGATTTTAAAACAGATTCGTCAGTTTCTTCAGGATAAAGATAAGCTTCTATACCATAACATAATAAAGCTTCTGGACAATCAAGGACTCTTAAGCATCCTGCATACTCTGACCAAACCAGTTTTCTCCATTTCACATTGTGTCTTTGTGCCAAAGGAACTAACAAACAGGCGGCAAATGTATGGTCTCCATAACTAACTGACTGAAACTGCTCTAAAAACTGTGTATAAAAATCTTGAAAATTATACAATCCAACCAACTCCTTATCAAAATCAAACGTAATTCCTTTTTTGAACAACAACTGAGTACATTTTGACAAAAGCATTTTAATCTTTTTGTCTAAAAATAATGAATTATCACATAAAAACACACACATTATGCGACAAAATCTATCTGTAATATCAATATCATTCAGGAGGTCTGGAAAACATATCTCATTGAATAAAATCCATTCCAGGCTGCAGCAAATTGTATTTTCCTTATCTGTTGATATTGCTTTTTTTAATTTTGAAGCGTGTTTTCCAACTACTGCTGGACCCGGAGTTTCTTGATTCTTGCTGTATAAAGATAATATAGGCAGATATATCCAGTCACGTGGTAGAATGGGATTTTGCCATAGTTTGTATACAATATATGGCCCAGTATCCACATAGTTCAAGTTTACAACTTTACAATAACACAATTTTATATCTTCAATATTAGTCAGTGCCTTAGAGAAACCATCTGCTTCAGACAGGGATACAAGATTGAAAAGTCTTTCAGCTGTAAACCACTCCTTATTAAAAATAATGTTTATAAAGAGGTAATTCAACTCTTTTCTCTTGTCTATCCTGAATATGTAACATAGCTTACTTGCCACAGCATAAACAAGATCTTTTAAAGATTCAGGGATTTCAGACTCAATAGAAAGTTTTACTAAACTAAATAAGAAATCTACTTCCATTCTTGTAAACCAGTTATTTATCAAACATGGTTTAGCACTTGTTGCTTGTTGTAAGTATGGAAGAGTTTGCTCCAAAAATGATTGTGATACAGTCCTATTATTTAAAACATACAATAGTTCAAATAGTGATACTAAAACTGGCAATGGTGAAACAGAATTTAATATCGGAAGAATTTTTTCTTGGGAATCAATTACTAATGTTCCCAAGGAAACTAAATTTTTTGTGAAATGTAGATTTGAATATTCTATACCTGATAATAAATTTGAACTAGGTATCAAATTCTTTGTTAGCTTTTGATATCCTTGAGATTTACTTAATTTAAGTAGAACTTCATTTAACATTTCAGTAGAAATGTTGTCAGTTAATAAAACATTTTCAAAACAATTTAAAATGGAACACACCAATTTTAAATGGCCACAAGTATATGCATCAAGTTGTGTCAAATGCAGTAACCATTTCTGCATTCCATCTCTAAGTAATGGATATATCTGTGCTTTTAAATTCATATTAATTTCACAGTTAATTAAACCACCAATAAATTGCAGAACTACTGCACAATGAGTTACAGATACAACTGATGAGTTTATGAATATGCTTGTTCCTTGTACATGTTTAAATAGTGTTGTTATCACTACTGGACACAGTGACTTAGCATGCTCTATTCCTAATTTAAATTTCAGTAAATTAGATAATATACAATATGATTCTATCTGCAATTTCAATCCGTAAGTCCCATCTACTACTGAGGTGATATACTTGGATATAGGTTCCAATATATTATAATTTGTAATTAATTGTTCACAAATTTCTTTAGAGGTCAAAGTTAAAACACGTAAAAACTTTAAAGCTGCTAAAATTGGTTTTTTATATACAATGGTTAGATCAAATATAAAGTTAACACTGCAGCTTGGTACAAAGTAACTAATCACAGCATTCATCAAATGTTCAGTCTGAACAATTTTACTTACAGTTTCCAACGAATCTCTTGCTAACCGAGTTAAAATTTGCAACGAATACTGTACACAATTAAAAGAAGGTTTTACTTTTTCCAGAATGTAGAACAATCTTTGTAGAATATCTGTTCTTATCAAAGCAGCAATAAGGTCAATTTCTGCCAAATGAAAATCTTTTATTTCCGATTCTTTTAATTCGATTTCTTCAATTTCAGACTTATCATTCTCTAAACATGGCTGAATTGTTCCTTCTTTAAAGCCAATTACAGCATCTAAGGAAGCTTCATCTATTCTATTATATAGTAAATTTCTCATAGCTTTTAAAGCTGGTTCCAAAATTATAAGTTTATTTTCATCCATAGATATACGTATAATGAAGAACAGCTTACTTAAAGGAATATCTATAATATTTTTATATGTTCCGACATTATAGTATTCTAAGATACCAGCCAAACAATTCAATGCCATTACTCTTTGTTGTGGAACACCTGATCTTGATAGCTCAATAAGCTCTGTTAATGAATACCCTGGTCTATGAGACTCTTCTCCATGGTGAAATAAGACCTTTGTTTTTTCAGTATATTCCATTGTGTATGGTAACAGGTAGCCATTAAAATCAAATCTTGCCTCATATGGCTCATTTGACTTTTTTTTACAATCATAAATACCTTTTATCCATTCTAATTTATCTACCTCTAAGCTATCAAAGTGAAGCCATTTATCAATATTTGGATGAGAAAGAACATCATTCTCCCATAAGCTACCATAATCTATACTATCTTCTTCCTGGGTAGCATCAGTTTTTATTGTAACTCTATTATTATTTTTATTTTCAGTTATATCCATGGATTCAACTTCTTTTTCTTTGCATTGGACTTCTGGTTGATTTCTTTTAGACTTGATAAAATCTACCAAATTAGGGTCTAAGCTTTGAAGTAATTTTTGTCTTTCTTCTAATATTTCATTTTCTGACATTCCACTTAAAATTTTCACATTTTCAATGTGAAGTTCATTTGCTCTCTCATTAGTTACTATATAACTTTTTTTTGGAAGATTAAGGTGCTGATTACTTTCAATAATTACAGATGAATCGTCTATTAACATTTCATTACTCTTGATTACTTTTTTCACTTGATCACCTTGTTGCTTTGTATCTTTCACCCTAAAACTCAAGTTCTGTGAAACCACACTAGGGAAACCTTGTACCGGAAAAGGTTTGTATTCCAAGTCAGTTGTTGCTTCAGTATTTTTTTCTATAATATTACCCAAAGCGAATGGTAATATTTTGGGGAAATAAACGTTATCATCCTCGATTAGAGATGCTTTGCTATGAGTTATGTCGATATTTTTTTCCAAAACTTGTCCATCTTGACTAGGTTCGTTTTCCTCAAAACGAGGCCGCTTTTCGAAGCAATTTGTAAGCCCCTTCGATTGTGCATATTTTGAAGGCTTTCTAATATTTGTACATGAAGTATTTGTTCTTTTTGTTGTCTGATGTTGTGTATGACATATATTAACAACTTGTGCCGACGGTTGCATATTTTTATTTTTTGACTTTTCTCTTAGGAATTCCGCTTGCATGTGAAGTATATCCTCTTCATTTTCACTAGGTTTGGGACGGCGTATCATATTCACTTTTAGGAGCTTCTAAAAGTTTCAACACTCTCCAGTCTCTTACGGATTTTTTGGCATAATCATTTATCATTATAAATCGTAGACGGACTATGGTATGGTTTATGGTTCTATACTCTATCTACGTTATAATTAATAGTACGTCAAAGTCTGTGGTCTGTGAACCATAGATGAACAACTTCACACCACAGTGTGAACTTAAAACCACACCAAAAAATAGAAACCACGTAAAATATCAAACATAGGAATATGTTGGTTTATTTAACGTAGGTTGGGAGAAATATTTTCTTTCAAAGCCAGTATCGTCTTTTATTCCATTATCTAATATTCAAGTCGTATATTATTTTAACATCGGTGTTATTTTTTAAATATTATTACAGGTAATAACGTTTTGAACATATCTAAACATAAGCTGTACAGAAATTGAACAATTGAAGTGTTGTTAATATAAAATTAATTTAATTTTTGAAGTGAAACTTCTTTAGGCGCATGAGGGTAAAATTTTTACAAATGTAAACGCCAGTATGCAACGGAAGTGTCGAAAAAGAGAGAGAGAGAGCGATCGACACCGATTGAGAGAGAGTAAGATAGGGCGAACGTAGCATGAAGCGACTGGCGATGGAGTGAGAGTAGGGAGCAAGCAAGTGAGAAAGATCGAGAGAAAAAGTGAGATAGAGCGATTGTCGTATCACGCACAGTGCCATGGAGTGAGAGGTGGGAGAGATCTATAGTGAAAAAGATTGAACGAAAGAGAGAATAAGGGATATTGAGAAATAATAAATGCTATATTGGTTTGTGTATTCGTTTATTAGTTATTTCATTTATATATATTATTATTACCATTTATACGTACAGTGAATAGAGATATACAAATACATACATGGAGTATTAGGGATTTTACCTTTTTTTATTTATTTATTGATAAAAAAGCTTGCCAACGGCTTACCTTAGTAATTATTAATTCACAAAGAAGTTTCACTTCTGATATGTGTACTTTGTTCTTACGTATACTTGTTTACCTACCTATATGAATAAAAATATTTTGAGTTTGAGTATAGATTGTTGTTCTATAGATGTGTATGATTGATTCGGAATTAGGATAAAGTAAATATAATAAAGTTCCGAAAATTATGTTGTGCAAACCTTAGTGTGCGTAGGAAGGATAAAGGATCATCCATATAAGAATTAGATATATTTAAGACCACCAAGCAATGTATGTTAAAGGGGTTCTTAGATGAGCCATTTTTACACGAAAATGTATAGCTGGGTGTGGCTGGTAGCATCAGCTGGCATTTACGACTATACAATGCTCGGCAATTTTTGTAGTATGAGCCGGATATATTTCCAAAAATATTGTTTGCCGTACGGCTGGAACGATCGCTTTGCAATTGAAAATACTGCAATGTTTCTCAGTCATATTGTTTTCTTCTAACTATTTGGCCTGGAGCATCTCTTTTTCATGCTACGCGAAGTTTTTCAGGATTCATTTGTGTTTATTTTAGTTATACCATACAAGCCGAGCAATGTTATGTAGACCGGGTAAAGACTTTTGCAGAAATATTGTAGAGATATAGCTATATATCTCTGCACAGGCTACACTTGTAAAAAAGTCGTTTATTAATAGTGTGGAAGACTAAATTTGTATGAAAATTTCAAATTTGTCCACACAAACTGTCATTTTGTCATATGTCATGTGAATGTCAATAACACGTTTCCTCTACTACAACTATTCTAAAATCAGTGACAACCATAGAGTAACTTCTTATATAGGAAGGTGACAACTCACAACACGTGATCGGATTATTATTTATTGTCGAGACTCGAGACCCGTTCGGCCTTCTTAGCAATGTAAGAATGTTAATTCCCCTCAATAATTCGTAGAATCAAACGGGAAAACTTGCAATTAACTCAAAAATAATCAAAGTGATATATTAACGCAGATACTGTAATTCTGAATTGTAGTTGGGTTGTTGCGGATTAAAGGATTTTTTTTGTTTTATAAAATATAAAATGCCAAAAATAAAAAGAAATATCGAAAATTTAAAACACCCTAACAGTCGCAAAATGATGTCTTTAGCAAAGAAAATTAATAAGGAAGAGAAGAAAAATATTAATAAACTTGGAACTCACATTAAACACAATTTAATTGGAGAAAAGATAATGTGGTTTAAAGACAGGCTTCCTGTAGGATGCCAGGTATTAACTAGGGAACAAACATTAGAACTTATTGAGAGTTATTTGGCGCGTTTTAATGAAGAACTAGAACAAATAGCTTTAAAAAATTCAGTGGGTCAGAGGAAGAACCGCCAGCATGCTAGTCGAGAAGATGTCATAAACATAACAAAAAAACGAGAAATTGAAGAGTTTGAAACATGTGGCTTGGAAATGCCAGATTTAATGGATATCCATCAGATGGAAGTATTAAAAAATTGGAATGGAGAGTTAAGGTTCTTGCAACATTTTAAACTGCGTAGGTATGCAAGAAAACATCTTACATAGCACAAAGAATATAATTATAATCAAGTGTCACTGTGCTTATGAATGCAATTCCCACTTAATTAATACTTTTTTTAAGTATGAACTTAAATATGAATGTATCATATCTTATTTAACTGATATTACAAAATTTGTACCTAACATATGAACAATTGAAAAAATTAAAAATAAATGAGTTTTTTTCTTTTACCATAACATGAATAAATAATTTCTTAACTCTTTATGTCACAGTATTTAAAATCTATACGAGTTGAGCCCTACTTATTATTTTGAACCCAACATTTTAAGATTCTATGTCATGAAGTTTTTGTACTTACCTGATTATTTTTTTTTATTTTTCTGCCTGGAATAAAGTGATGAGGCCGCCTGTTGCCTTATTTGTATTTAATTGAACTGATGCTTGGAACAGAGTGTCAAATACATAAAAAGTCTAGTGAATTTAGTAAAAGACCAATTGACTAAACATAATATATTTACACAATAACCTAGATTAATACAAAAAGTAATATAAGATGCATAATCAAATGAAAACTGTACATAATTAAATATGAGTTTGTAAATTTAGATGTGTTTTTTATAACACAATCATTTGTCACATATTTAAGGTATATGGTATAACTGGGAAAAAGGAATAGGTAAAATAACATTATATTATATTGAATATGGCATGTATTTAACTAAGAAAAAAAAGTGACTTACTTTATTATAATAAGGTATATATAAGATTTGAAGCTTGCAAACTAAATGGAAAACAATAAAATAAATTACATCATGTATGAATACTCAATTTGATCCAACATAATATTTGATACAAAGCTCATGAATGTAAAGCCAGATTCAATATATTTAATTAAATAATAATATGTGCTCTATAGCAATTAACAATATAGTCTTCGCTAAACCCATTTATTTAATGTTAAGAAATACATGTCCGTCCTAACAATTTGATTTTTTATTACATTTAAGCAGGAAAATAATTGTGTTGTTATACACCAGATCATTTCTTTACTATTGAAGTATTTCTTTTATAAATTATGTTATTCATTTATAAAGTTTGCTTACCAATCATTTTGATCAGATTTAAATAACAAAATATCAAAAGAGACATTGACTGACTTAAACACTAACAAAATTCGAAAATAACTGAATTAATTATTTTTTAATAATAGAGATCAATAGTATTTTATTAAAACTATATGGCTTAAACAATTCATTCTCTCAGTATGTTATAAAATTATGCAGTGATTTTTTTATAACAAAAGAATCAAGAATGTATATAGGCACTTTAATAAAAACTATACATAAATTTTTTTTTCTTGTAACATAGAAAACTTCAAGAATTTAGTTACACAATATCCACAAATATTGTGATCCTTTAACAACTATCAATAGCTACCCAATTTTATTTATTTTATTAGAGGAAGTAAAAGGATAAAGTGATCTGTTAAACCGATAGCTTTAAATATTACTCTATACTTATCATTTGCAGTATTTTTTATTAATATCCTGTAAGTTCCGCTAAGAAGTACAACTCTACAAGTTGAGGGGCAATATAGAGAGCTTGTTATATATATCAGTCAACCTTAAGAACACAACACAGAATTTTATGATTTTACATCTCCATAAAAAATAATCAAGTAAATAAAGGCAGGTGGTAGAAATCATACCCTCTTTGTCCTCTTGCAGCTAGCCAAATGTAAACTACATGATAAGCTCCGGGGACAAAGCAAATCATGCCAGCTACAAAAAACACAGCACCTTGTAGACCATTCTCCGGTTCAGCTACAGCAAAGGCACACATGCCAAGTAAACCTACACCAACTATAAGTAGTATTACAGCAGCACATACTGTTTTCCAATTCTCCCTGACCTTTGGGTGATTCCAGCAATATAGAGATTGTGAAGCTTCTACATATTCATGTATGAGTGAATCAGAGTCTCGAGATGTTGTATCTTCAGTATATTTATAGGTTTTACTAAAATACAGAATATATATAAAAAGGTGCACTTGATCCTTCATAAAATTCAGATAATAAGCCTTAACTTTATTAAAAAAAATTAATTACTTTCCAAAAAGTATTTCAAGTGAAAATCTTTCAACCGAGCATATTTCAACGAGAATAACAAGAATTTAAATACATACATTTAGTATTAATTATCTATAAATAAATATCAGATTCAGACTTAAGAACACACTTTACATTTGAAAATTTATAAGACAACCTATCTGTGAGGAATTTAAACATCCAAATATCAGGTATAAACTTTGAAGTGAAACTAAGCATTGTTAATGATATTTGCACAAGGCTATTGTTTATGTACATTGTTTGATAATGACATAAGATTAATTTTAAACCCATTATGTGTTCAAAGTCAATGCAATGCACTACAATTCAAGATAATCATAAAATTTTTGATATCCTTACTTTAATAGGTTTACGCTATAACAACTATTACTATTTATATAAGAAAACGTTGCTTGATATATTAAAAATGTCTCACAAAGATCGAAACAAGATAATAGTTATAACTGAACTTTTAAGTTATTGAGGATAGCACGTAAATCTGTAATTCTGGGAATTTATAAAGTAAAGGGCTTACCTTGAAATAAAATCGCCTCCATTCTTAAATTTATTTTGTATCGGAGACCTATCAACGGTAGCACCATACACTTTGATGGCTTCATCAGTTTCTTCTTCGAATGCATCGTCTATTGAAAATCGCTTTTCAGTGTTTCCAAGCGTTCTTGTCATTTTGATTATTTCCTATTATTTAGAGATGTAAAACATTACAATTTATTTATGAAATTATATGTATGACTATCGAGCGAAGACAAAACGAAAACACAGCTGTCACTAAAAATAAATATATGTGTAAGCGTCATTAGTCAATGTCCAGCCTAGAGTATTTACCTCATAACACAATTTTCATCACCATTTACTAACTAATCTGTAGTTAACACTCATTGGCAGGGGGTTTATCATAATACCGTGAATACATATGAGTACTGTCAAGTGTCAAGTATCAACTATGTTGTATATTATTACTAGCTTGAATAAATATTAATGGTTTACATGTGGATCACATCATAATTTAAGTAGACTAGATGTAATATATTTAATATACTTATTACAGAATACAACTGTCATCTTTATTATTTATTGGTGCCGACAGTTTGAGGAGTCAAATATTAAAAGTAGAAGGAAATATACTTTATAAATTATGGTTAACAAAGCTTGGAACAAGGTTACTCCCCCTTTATCAATCCCTGTATTAAATTGCATCACTAAACAAGGCTTTAATGCCATGACTCCTATACAAGCAGCCGTGATTCCTCTCCTTCTGTCTTGTAAGGATGTTGTGGCTGAGGCTGTAACTGGTTCAGGAAAAACCTTAGCTTTTGTTGTACCTATGCTAGAAATGTTGATGAAGAAAGAACGAGAGAGTCCACTAAGAAAAAAATTAGTTTACTCAATAATTATTTCGCCAACAAGGGAATTAGCTACTCAGATTTATGAAGTAAGGTTATATTTAGTACTTAAAATACATATATAACAGAGAAATAACATGTTCTTATTTGAAGGTTCTAGTGTTTATTTCTATTTGTTTATTTAACATATTTATTTAGTTGAAATGGTTTTCTAGTTTTTGCATTAGTTATTTTAATTTGATCTATATAGTTATACCAAATTTTTATTGAATTTGTATTTATTTATATTAATAGAAAATTAGCACCTAAGTAGTATAGGAATGGAATTGATTTTTTGTTGAAAATTTTATTTATATTAATTTAAATTTAAAATTTTATTTAAAGGTTATTAAACAATTTCTTATGGAACCTGAGCTCTGCCATTTTTCTTTATGCTGTCTGGTGGGTGGACGTCCTGTTGAATCTGACATAGAAAATATTGAAAAGGGAGCTCAAATTGTAGTTTGTACTCCAGGAAGGTTGCAGGACTTGTTAGCTGAACGTAAAAATCTTAATTTGCCAGGACGAGTTAGGGAGATGGTATGATCCTAATGGCAAATATGAAACATTCATTATATTACTAGGGTATTTTTATGGAGTAACATTGTTTTATCTTAATAATTATATTATATATATAAAACATATTAATAGAACAGAATTTAAAACAACATATTTCCTTTACAAATCAGCCGGTTATATTTTAATTCTCAAAGAAGAAAAGAGAATAGCTTGAATAAAGTACAATTTCATTAGTGTTAATGATATTTATTCTCATTTACAGGAGGTTCTTATATTAGATGAGGCAGATCGTCTTTTGGACCTAGGTTTCAATGCCACATTAACAACAATTTTGCAGTACCTTCCAAGACAAAGACGTACCGGGTTATTCTCAGCAACTCAGACTAAGGAGCTCCAAGATCTAGTAAGAGCTGGTCTTAGGAACCCTGTATTGATTAGTGTTAAAGAAAAATCAAGCATAAGCACACCTATTGCTCTTCAAAATTACTACATAATTGTAGAACCTCAAGATAAATTTCTTTTCCTCTTGAATTTCATTAGAAATCGACAAATGATGAAAGGCCTTTTTTTTCTTCCAACCTGTGCTTGTGTAGATTATTGGGCTGATGTATTACCGGTGTTTTTGCCAGACTTAAAAATATTTGCAATACATGGTAAAATGAAACAGAAAAGAGGAAGGATTCTGGATAAGTTTAGAGAAGCTGAAAGTACGATATTACTATGCACAGACTTAATGGCAAGGTAAACTTTGTCTAAATTTAATTTAAAGAAAAATTTTTATGCACAAAAGTTTAATGACTGACAATGATAAATCTGCATACAGACTGTGTTGCTACTGCTTACTCTACGCTAATTGAGGCGCATGCTACCTAGAGTTGTCTGAGTTTTACAATTATAACATATGTATAGTTTAGTATATGTGTTTAATAATAATAATAAAACTGTATTCATGACAGAAATATGGTTTGATCTGTTTAAATGTGACCTTTTATTGATTGATTACATCATCATTATTTCAGAGGCTTAGACATACCAGAAGTAGAATGGGTGCTCCAATGGGAGCCTCCAACAAATCCAGCGGCATTAGTACATCGAGTGGGAAGGACAGCTCGAGGAGGGGCGGCTGGATGTTCTCTTTTACCTCTCTTACCCACTGAAGATACATATGTTCCATTTATAAAGAGTAATCAAAAGGTAGAACTTCAGGATTGGAAGCAGTCCAGCGATCAGATCAAGATTAGTGATAAGTTAAGGCATAAGGTGGGTTAAGTAATCATGATATTTAGGGCCTGTTTCACAATGTCCGGGCAAGTTCCAAATAAGCTATTTATTCCTTATTGGTAGGATAAACAGTATTTTTGCGTTTCACGACTGTCAGATAGCGCTATTTGTCATGAAATGCGAAGTACATATCTTATTCGGAACTTTTATCTTTCGAATAATTTATGTGTTGTATAGCTATTTGGTACTTTATCCATACATTGTGAAACAGGCCCTTAGTCTAACGAATTAAGAGCTAATAAAACAATACCTTTACTAAATCATAAAATTTTTATAATTTAACAATTAATTTTTTTAGGTGTTAACAATACTCCATGATCAACAGAGGAAGGATCGGACTATTCTTGATAAAGGGATGAGAGCTTTTGTCTCACATATTAGAGCTTACTCAAAACATGAGTGTAATATTCTTTTGCAACTCAAAGAATTACCTTTAGGTCATATAGCAACCAGTTATGGTCTCCTTAAGTTACCATTAATGCCTGAAATAAGAGAAGAACATAAAACACAATTTATAGGTCCTAAATATGAGATTGACTTCAATAGTATATCTTACAGGGATAAGCAGAAAGAAACTAGTCGGCTGCAAAAGTTGCAAGAATATAAAAAAACTGGAATCTGGCCCTCAAAAAAGAAGAAGAAGATGGTAAGAGCTCTTCTAGAGAAAGTAAATATGCTAAGTTCATACATAGACCTAGTCAGATTACTAATTATGTTTCTAAATGCTTATATATATGCAAAGCTAAAAAAAGGTATGGTAGCATTGCAATGTATTAATAAACAACTGCTACTAAAACTAAACTTTTAATATGTTTATGAATGGGTTTGATGTTAATTTATATGTCTGAAAAGTATGTTTATATAATTAAAAACTTTATAGGTGAAAACAGAAGCCTGGGAACACACTAAACAAATTAAGCAAGAGAAGAAAGAGAAGCGTACGCAACGAAAAGAAACAAAAAAGAAGATGATAGCAGAAGGAAAGAATACTAAGAAGAGAAAGACTGTCACTCAAGAGGAGCTACAGGAACTTGCAGCTGATGTAGCCTTATTAAAGAAATTGAAGAAACGAAAGATTAGTGATGATCAGTTTGATAAGGCATTCAATGTTGACAAATAAATCATTTTACCTTTGATACTTTTTTTTTACAACTTGCTTACCTAATTAACGAAAGAAGGCGACAACTTTATATTGTTGCTTAATATTTTCTCAACCATACATAAACAAGGGTTCACAAGATTTATACTCATATGCAGTTGACAATCTCCATCCATCACAATAATTTAGTTTCAATGTTTTAAGGTAATGAAGAACTTAAAGTATTAAAAGACTGTTTGCCCCTCTTGTAGGCTGTTAAATTTCCTCTAGTATTTCATGCCTGTTAAACTGTAGTGGATAAACAGGCACGTACGTAAGCGTTCCAAAAACTGGATGTGTTCGGCTTATTTACAGGAAAAGGAAACTTAATGATTTTTTTAACTACCGTCCAATAATATCGCAAAAATTAAAAAGTAATCTATTTTATGCATTCTACAATAAACAATGAACTATCAGTTCGGATTCCATGCAAGAAAAAGCCCAATCTTCCTCTCAAAGTTTACCGATACAATACTTAAATGAAAAGTAAGCTTTACTCGAGCCTTTGAAATCAAATCAAAATTTATTTAATCAGTTTAGATGCGACTTAAGGCATGCTTACGAATGTCAAAAACGTTTACAAAATTCGCGAAAGAGCAAAACTACGCCATCCGTTCGCAAGACTACCAGGAGGTCTTGTTCTGAGAAGAACGGGCAAGTAACTCAGCAAGTTTTTTACCATAAATCATGACCGCTTGATAATCGCTCTCGAAAAAAGCGGTATACGCGGATCCTTAACTGGTGGAGGAGTATCTAAGGAATTGGACGTTATCTGTCAAAATTTATCGGACACTTAATAGGCTAATATCATAAAAAGGAATGGCACAACGTTCTGTTTGGTTGGTTATTTTTCCTATACTATTATTTTCTAGACATATCGCGAATAGTTTGTACAAGGTTGTTAGACTGATGGGAATAGAATCACTCTAAAAATTGAGTATTTCTTGTTGAATAATTATCGTGCTTATTAGGATAATTTTACAATGAATGCAGTTTTTCCGTGATAAGTTCTTTGTAGGGTTTCTTTTGGCTCCCAGTATTAATTAAGTTCGATCATTCTTTCCGTTCGGTCCAGTCGTATTTTAGCTTTTTCTTTCTATTTTATATATGTGAACACCAATTTTACACAAACGCTGTTGTTAAATCTTGGCTGACAATTTGACAATTACAGTTTGTTCTCTCGTTCCTCGGCATTAACAAACCCAGCTTGTTGCGAGTGATCCTTATTTTCCCATTTTTTTTCCCATTGATTTGTGTGGTTTTAAATTGCGAGGTGATTTGGATCGAGAAAACAGAGATGGAGAATTGGAATAATACTACCAGTGAAAATAGTAAAATAGACATTTATTTCAGCTCAACTTACACAACTGCAACATTTTGAGTATTTACCTAAACCAACAAGGCACATCATTTCGAATTGGTCTGACATATTTAAATGTAATGAATATAATGCTATCATTTACACTATAATAATATTAACATTTCTTTCAAGTACAATCAATAAGACAAAGTTATTAAAAATGGCAATACAAAGTTAAAGTTAATTCACAATAATACAGAAACATTATGTTGAAAATTAATAGCATGTCAATAACAATTAGCACCAGTATTGCCATTTAACAAATGCTTATGTGGCCCTTATAAAGGCTAATTGGATGCTAAACTTAGCTATTATCATATTTTGTAAAATGTCATGATACATTCAATCAGCCAATGTAGTGGCCAGTACATGAAACAATTAAAAATGTCAATGGTCCACATTTTAGAAAACGACAATGAATCAAGAACATTGAATAAGGTCATAACTATAAAACATTAATTTTTATTTTAACTACTTACATTATGAGGAAATATAAAATTAAACATTTTTAAAAAGTATTAAAATCGGCATAGGATTGTATTTACATGACTTAATATTATTTTACAATCAGATATTATTAACATGGAGGGGAAGACCTAAAATACTGGCAACCCTAAGGCTTATGCACCCTTATTCAACTTAAGACGATTTAACAGAGGTATATTTCAACATCTTTTGGCACCTCATAGTAAATTCATTTTTTTATTGTGCGTTTTATTTTACTATTTTCATTTTAAATCTTAGTATTTTTCTATAAATCGGTTCTTATTTACACATTCTCAGGAAAGACGTTATTATAAAAAGCGATAAGCCCCATTAATTAGATAATAAGCTTTTAATAATTTGGCACAATTCATAAATTCCAGTGGATTAATTTTAAATGTGTTACCTCAGCTACGAAAATACTAGCTATCTCTCCCTAGCAATAGTGTTTAATATGGATTTATAATGCAAGGGGTGGACATGTTATTATGATCCTGCAATCATGCGGTCCGGCACAACAAGCAATTATATAATTTACAATAAGTACACAAAGCTCGATAATTCCTGCGTTTACACAATTAAAAGCTATAAAAACAAAATAATACAAAAAAATATAATTGAAAACTGTAGCTTCACATACGAGGTACGACATATAATAATTTACACAAATAATAACCTTATACTTAAAAACAAGCATTTCATATAATCTATACCATACTTTGCCATGTCATGATCTTAAAATAGAACATCTAAATTACGCCATCTTACAAAGTAAAAAAAATAATCAGTTATAATACTATTTAATTTAGACTATAATACTATGCTGTCGCCGATGACAACACAAATGGGTGATCATATTTTATAACGATTTTCATTAGTAGATCTTAAATGGTCACCCATCAACATTAAAGTGTCACGTGTCACAATGACATGACTAGCTGTCAAAACACCGATGACGGTAAAAAGTATATTTAATAATTTTAATTACTTTATTTATTAGTGTAGCCTGAGTTAAAGTGGCAGCAAATACTTATTTCAATGATTCCTAATTTTTGTGACTGAAAAATTATAATATTAAGGCACATTAAAAATCTTTTAGCTTATATCCTATAAATTTGAAAAGATATTAATATTAAAAAGAAAGCATTATAAAAAGACTAAGCAATTGAAAATATATCAATAGCCTTCGTTTATATCGTGGTACTATTATTATTGAAAATTTAGCGAAGAAATAAAGCTTTACCATAACTCTTTGTCGTTTGAAACTTAACTATAAACCATATATTTTTAGAAATCATTAGAAAAGATTTACACATATAAATGATTAGTCAAATGACGCAAAATTAAAACAGCCGTTATCGAAGTACTGAAGACATTTTGTCTTAAGAGGCAATTTAATGTAGCAACATTAAATATACTATAGGATTCAATAATCTGTGTCATGAAATTTGAAACTTTTTCGTCTGATAAGACAGAATTGTCTATGCTTTTCGCATTCAAAAAACCTAGCTCGAACGAATAACTGAGCCACTTTGTGATTACATTAATTTAGAATATTTTATTATTAAATTCACCATTAGCGACCAAGTTAGCGCCAATTTATGAGATTTGATACAATTAATACAAATCCCTCCTTTATTTACTTACAACAAAATTAAAATATCTCAAGACGCGATATTGGAAAGCCAACCAAATCTTATCTTCTGATTTATCTCATAACTAAAAATAAATTCCTAAAAACTCTTAGTCACAAATGCACGGTATTTTTTTATTATCATAAGATTTTGGATTAAGCTTATAATTATTAGCACTAGGCTTAATCTATAAAATCGCGTCTTGAAATACAGCTTGACAAATGTTGCGTGTTGACAACTGACATCTGTCAAAGTTGACACATATGTCTAACCGGTGTCACTCACACTTCGTCGGGCGCCATATTCTCTTCGTGATTATGGTCTGGCTGATCAGGGGCCGGAGAAGGTATGGGTGGTATTAAAGATTTTACCGTCGCTTCCAGCGCACGAATACGGTTTTCCTGTTTAACGACCACCGATTTCAGTTTACGTATCTCGTCGGCGAAGTCGGATAGTTGCTTTTCCTAAAACGGACATAACAAAATCATTTAACAGAATTTTGATTTGAAAATATCTTTTAACTGACAATGTAAATGTGACTTTAATAATTATTGTTTAATTAGCGTGGTTTATCTGGAACTTAATACATAATAGTGAATTTACTAATCTGTATATTACAAATGCATATACGTACAACAAGAGGATTCAAAGTAGGCGGCGGCGTAGCCGACGCAGGCGTTCCAGCGTGACTATCCACTCGCGGTGTCGGTGATCTATTATCCTTGTCTTCTTCATCTCTTCTCCTCTCTCTTTCTCTCTCCTTTTCTTTCTCTCTGTCCTTTCCAGTGGCAAGGGCGTTTGTTCTTTTAGTAACAGTAAGCTGTTGTGCTCGACCACTCACGTATCCTCCCTGGACGACAAGCGCTCGTTCCTGCATTTGGTTCAAACCCCCCCAGAGAAATTAATCCTGTCGGCTTTTGATACTTTACATCTTAGGTTAAAAATCTATGGCCAGTTTGACGTTCTTCAATGTTTTTTTAAATGCTGAAGGCAAACTTGGCACTTCTTTATATTGCATTTAAATAATGTATGATAATATAAATAACTATAAGAAGAAAAATCTTAATTTTAGGTTTAGACATTATGCTCCATAGAAAAAACTAAGAATGATCCCAGAATTTAGCACAAATAGATCTAAAGGCCAAGTTAGTAACACAACATCTAATTAGTCCACACAACACGCTAGTTAAAATAAGCCAACAAAATTCACACTTCTCTGAGGGTGTTAACCGAATGCATAAAAAAATCTAAAAGGCTGATATTTTTAGAAAAAACCTTTGCAACAGTATCGTGTCTTGGAAACGCCAGGTTTTGTAAAAAATCAACCCTTTAGACATGAACAAATTCATCGACATTTCAAAGGCTTTGATAATGTTCAATAGTTCAGTAGTCAGCTCCAATATTTGCCAACCGTTTGAAATGTCGAAGAACTTGGGGTTATAGTGATCCATGATGACCAAATCATACTGGTATCATAAGCATTATGCTAACTTTAAATTTAGGATTTTTTTTATTATTATCCTTAAGGTTTACTTTAGATCAGAATTAGACTCGAATTCGTTTTTATGAATCTTTGAAATTTCTAATTTGTCAATGAAAATCTACTCTCAACAACATCAAATATGTCAACTATGTATGAAGTTGATCATGCTCTTGTTAGTGCTCAAGACGACATTGTAACACAATTTTTACACTGGTGTTGATTGGCACTAACCTGAGGTCAAAAACGTATTAGATTTGACATACGTCAGTGACATTAGCGTAAGTCTCTGAATTTGTAGGTCTGAGTTAATTTAAACAAAAAATGAGATAGACTCATTAGCGTATAATAAATAATTGTTAAGGCAAATGGTATTTCATTTGTACCATACCAAACGAAAATATCTTGATGAATAACATTTGGTAACTATCAATACTGGTTCTTATGGAGTGATACGTATACGTATTTTATACGTACATCCATACATCGATAATGATATGATAATATTAATAACCTTATATCATGCTTAAACCAATATAGTTACTTCTATTGAATCCAAAAATACAAAATATTGGTTTATCAATTTTTTGCAACCAAGGCAGATCTTGCTGTATTAGTACGAGAATATAGCACTTTGTCACAGCAAAAGTGTAATGGGATTTTGGTTTACTACAACCATCAATACTTCTCATTATTCTGTCCATACCTTCAAAGACATGGTACATGGCTCTGCATCTTCTCCTGAGAGCCACTCGTCAGCCGTGAGGCTGGCTTCATCAGACAACGTGTCGGGGTAGAGGTCTTCTTGGAACAGCTCCGATTTACGAGGCACCGTCATCGATACCACCTAAATCATACATTGTAAACGATTTAAAAATATTTCTTGTATTACGTCTTGCAGGCGTGTTTTATCACCCATTGCCAAGGGTTTTTTCTATCACAGATAGTCAAGAATATTATTTTAACCATGTCTCCTTATTTCACATAAAAAATTTCGCGGTTTTCAATAAAATTTAAAGCAAATTTCAATCCACGTCTAATTTGATTTTCGGTTCTTAGTAGAAATGTTTGATTTCAGGTTTTCAGTTACTTATCATCTAACAAAGTATTAGTCGAATAAACGTTCGAAAAAGACTCGTTTCCGGGTTATCTTAACAATTTATGAAACAAAGATTGGTGGACATACAAAAACCATACCTGGCACAGCCCGGAATTATTGAGCCTGTAGAACTTAGAAATTTCGCAGGTAGCGACATCACATCCACGTTTGGGCATCATACCGATACCTGGAAACAAATTTATAAATCAAAAATTTGTATTACGCTCAATCAACAATATAGTTAAAAATACCTCTTTGCGGATCTGGCGTTTGGAACGTATTGATGTAATGTACGAACGGTGGTTCTGGTGTCACCTGGAATAAAAATAATATTGGTACTTTAAGTTAAAGATGGAATACTTTTTTATATCATAGGTCAAAAAAACACAGTTCTGAAGTAGTTATTTAATGGAGAAAATTGACGTGTTTTCATTTCTAGTTTTATTTCTATATATTAAAAGGCAAGACAGTAGTATATAGGTATAAAAAATAGCATATCAAAAACAAGTCAAACAAAAATCTATACGAAATAGTCAACTGAAAGCCCTATGGCGTGACTGCAAAAATATCAAATTTGACTTATAATTCACATTTGTAAAATAATAAATAAATGCATATTCCTTTTCGTCTTACCTCAAAGTATCTGATAACAGAATCTCCTTTTCCACACAAATAGATGAGGTTAGTGTCAGGGTCATACAGTGGAAACATGACTCCATTGCTAGTATCAATCTCTACAGTCACTATGGGCTCATTGAGCGCATCCGGGGTACGAAGTGTGTATTGACGCTCCGACATTCGGCTGAAACTGTTTAAAGACGTCTTTCTTGAGTTCTTGTACCAGATATTGTTTGTTTATAATTTTGATTAGACGATTAATTACACTCGATCGGAATTTTTCGTCAATAATATTTATTATATTTAGAAAGTAAATGGTATTTAAGTCAAACATAAATAAGGGTTACATTTGAGTATAATAAAGAACGAAGGCAATATCGAGCACTGTATCGGAATTCGAGAATTTGGAATGAGTTGGTTTGGATCTAATAAGATTGTTTCAGTAGTAAGCCTGAAAAGGTTATGGGCGTAGCTAGGTTTAAAAAATTTGTATTTATGTGACAGTGGGCTTTATCTCATTGTGTTAAAGTCCATTATAGGACACATCATAGTGGTCTAAAAGTCTTATACGGTACGGTCAATAAAGCAACCGGTACCTAGTCGCAGTTGCTTGGTATTACGGACAGTCACTCTAATTTATTTAATTAACATTTTCAAATACGAAACTAAGAACATAGTATCCGTTAGATCTAATTGTTAGTGAAAATAATTAATATAAGCTGGTTATAAACAATTACCTGTACTTAGAATAATTAAACACTCACCCAGTCGTGAACACAAGGCCATGTTTCAGGAATATAGCTCTGGAGGCTTTGCTGCCTTCGTGAGCTATCGCTTCCGACTCTACCTCGCCCTTTCTTGGGTCTATTATCCTGAAAAGTAACATCAGAGCTAATTGTAATATTTTCTAGTTACTAAGGGCCTGTTTCACAATGTATGGATAAAGTACCAAATAGCTATGCAACACAATTATTCGACTGACAGTCGTGAAACGCAACAATAGTGTTTATCCTACCAATAAGTAATAAATTGTTTATTTGGAACTTATCCGGACATTGTGAAACAGACCCTAAATATTCTAGAGGTTTTTCCGAGGTGATAACTGCAATCTTACCTGATCTTCTTATCACGGCACGTTGTAACTAGCTTCGACCCGGTCCAGTTCCAGCAAGCTGAATAAATGAGGTCCGGGTGACAATCCAAACTGATTAGCACCTCTCCAGTACCAACATTCCATATCGCAATCTGGTTGTCTGATCCAGCGGTGAGTAGCACGTTCTGAGCGGTGGGATGCCATAACACGAGGCCCACTCGACGTTGGTGGTATACGAGATCTACTACTGGTTCCGTTAACGTTCTTGATATTCCACCATCAGGGATTTGCCATACCTGAGTTGAAATGGTTTGATTCAGTTATGCCGACTTACTTATTTGAACATTATCCATCACAGAAAAAAAATAAGAAATATGTATGCCGAACTATGTGATTATACGCCATACATAATGACGTTTTCTTATTGGTATGTGACAATTATCTAACTCCTTTATTATTTTAAAATGATTATTATACCTTTACGACACAGTCTTCAGAGCCGCTAGCGATGACGTTGTCATTGTGTGGGCACCACGCGATGTCCAGCACCGGACCCTTGTGTCCGCCCACTAGTGGATGATCAGCCGGGATGCGGCCCACCTAGAAGATTTATGACATTATTTATTTTGATCACTAAAAATAAGTCTCTTTAAATAAAATAATGGACGTCATATAGGAGTTATATTTTTTTAAATATTTTATTATACTTCTTTTGGCGCGTTAGGGAAAAATGATGAGTGTACATTTTTACGATGCCCGCGCTGTCACTAAAAAACCGACACCCTGAAGTTAGCATAGTCATAATTTTCAAATAAAAAAAATTCAATTTTATAATTGTGTAGAAATATTTTTTGTTGTGATATTTAAATAAACTTTATTTAATTTATAACGAACTGCTATAAGCTGATTAAACCTTCCAATGTATTAAATACCTTTTTTTTTCTTTTGATACTGTCGTTTTTTCTACAAACGTAGAATAAGGCGAACGATAAATTTTTTTTAAAGGTTTTCTTCTTGTTACGCCAAAATATAACTTCTAAGGCGTTTACATAAGTACCCACACATTATATTTTTTTGTTATATGTCATAATTAATAGCATATTTCGAATTTAATAACAATTAATAATAAAATTTTCATCATACTTCTTAATTACGAATATGCAACATTTAGTAAAAAACATTGTTGTTTAACTTAAATGTTATTGGAAAATAATTTTCTACTCAGTTTTTTAATGGAAACATTTGTACAGCTACTACATCAGCCAGGAATAGTCCGCCCATCTAGTAAATTATGATTACGCGTCTCAAAATAGTACATCTCACCTACTACGCGTCACGCTTAAAATACCAAACGCAGCTAAAATTATCGAGGTAAGTTTGCTAATTATACTCTATGACAAGTTTCCCACGACTAGTCAATATATGCGATTATCGTTTGATGAAGTAATTTTATACGGCACGTGTTGGTATAATCTATACTCAAATCGCTTTAACTATGTATATGTATAACATCTATGATTTTATTGTGTATGAACATACTTTTACTAACCTTTTTCTATGATAATAGTATATAAATATAATTTATTTATTTATTAATCCTTTATTGCCTTATACAAAAACACACATAACAAAAATAAAAAAAACAGTTACCAAAGATATAAGGCAAAGGGCGGCCTTATCGCTTACAAGCGATTCCTTCCGGGCAACCCTAATGAGAAACAACGATAAAGAAACACCAACAGAGGGTAGAGTACAAAAAATAATTAAGATTAATGTACAAGTAAATATAACAAATTGTATCGTTTGTACTGATTATAATTATAGCTCATAGAGGATTGCAATTAAAATAGCAATAGAAACTAAATATATGAAAATAAAAGTGAGGAAACAGAACAAGTACATTCATGTACTAAAAAGATATATAATATACATTTTTGTGTACTTATATATGATTCAATGTAATTAATATAATATAATAAGGGATAAAAAACGTAGGTTAATTGATACTTTGAGGTTTAACTAATTATTGTAGCACGTAATTGATTTTGTGTTAGAGGCGATAACCATTAGTTCAGTTTATCTAATCTCCTCACTTGATAGTGAATTTGGCTTCACGTGGTAAGAGTGGATTTTTGGATTTTATATAACTTTTTATATAAAATCCAAAAATATATTATAGAGTACAATAAATCTTAAAAATGTCAATCAAAATACCTATGCAACAATTATATAGATTGACATGTATCAACTTTCTACTTATTTACATGTAAATCGCCACACTGTCTAGAGGCCAGTGTTTCCCAACCCCTTTCTATGCCATGCCTTAAGCTTTGTTAAAATACATGTTAAATTAAAGAATCTTAAATGATACCTATATTTTTAGGAAGAAATTACAATTTTTAACAATACACACCTCCACAATAATCAAATTGTGTAACGTTGGTAAACACCGGTCTAGAAAGTATACGAATATTTCAATTAGTACAATTTATGTATTTCAACCAAGCTCAGCTAAGCCTATCCTTTTAGTTTAATATACTGTTGTATTATCAACAACAACGAAAAATCCTATGGTTTGCTGATAAATCTACTTCCGAAGATTACTACGATAAAGTTTCTTACTACTCTCAAAAGCTAGATCGATAATGTATCTAATGATCGAAACAAGATAACCGAATGTTAAGTTGTTTTAACAATTTCAGTAAAAAGAACTCAATATTCGTTAGTAGTTCTAATTACTTCATTACAATTAACAAAAAACAGACTAGTCTTCACGCAGCCGTGAACAGCAGACGTGGTCATCTTATCTCGGACACCGAAGTGCACACATATATAGACATGCGTTTATTTCAGAATATAATGTTCACCTCAGAAATAAGACCAAAAATGTGTCCTTTATAAAAGCTACAATATAATTTTCATCACGAAGACGTCCTGAATAACACAAATAGAAACGGGGACAGAATAAATTTAAACCACCTGAGCTCATTTACACGAATATTTGTTAAAATTTAGGTCACTTTCACATCGGTAGCAGTTTTTGAGGTAGTATTTTAATTTCATTACAGCGTGCGAGTCTCATATCTGAGGTCGTAGGTTCGATCCCGGCTGTGCACCAATGGACTTTCTTTCTATGCGCGCATTTAACAATTGCTCGAACGGTGAAGGAAAACATCGTGAGGAAACCGACATGTCTTAGACCCAAAAAGTCGACGACGTTTGTCAGGCACTGGAGGCTGATCACCTACTTGCCTATTAGATTTAAAAATGATCATGAACTATTCAGAAATCCGAAGCCAAGACCTAAAGAGGTTGCAAGGCCACTGATTTATTTTTTATTAAATTTTAATTTCATATATTACATTACGTTTAAATGATTAAGTTTATATTAACAGCGTATGATAACAACTATACGAATAAAAAATGTATTTTACGACTTAAGAAAATATCCATTCAAAGGCTTTTTCTTAGTTACAAGATTTTGTAAACAGGAAGAATATTGTTTAACAATGTAAACACGGATAACAATTACTAATATGTATACACGATACCATGTATCAAGTTCATTGGATCACTTGTCATGTAATCATCGCGTGTTTATTGACATTGCGTCTAAACCGCAACTAGTGCGAGGGTAGTCGGTAGTAACACACTTTTCTGTAGGCTTAGAAAATTTGTCGACTCGAACTATCATTTTCATACAATTTTAGTTTTCGACTTTCTACATACACTCCTGTTACGCCATCTTGAATAAGCCTAGTCTGATAAAATCTTGGTACAATAGTTTAAGCTCCCGTATATCAAATTTCATTAATAACACTACGGCAATAGATAAACATTTTGGCATCTATAATATTAATTTAGCTTTTCAGTAAATAGTGGTTTGTTATTTAATGATGTTTACAGGACTAAGGTCTGATATGAATCATGATACTTTAAATCATGTAACTTTATTGAACCGGCATACAGATTACAGACTAACAAAACTTGGGTTTTAAAAAACTACGACCAAAGCAGTGTAAAGTAAGACCTAGGAGCATGTACATTTTTTATTTTTCGTACCACAATAGGTCTTTGGTAGATAGTTATAGTATATGTATATGCAACAAGGCACTTAGCTGTACGATCTATTGTAAATGACTCATATGCGCAGTCATAACACGGAATAATGAAGCGAGTGATACCACAACGATAACTTTGTTAATGCTTTATTATTCATACAGGCTCGCACGTTTTTATTACGCGAACAGATATTTATATCAAAACCAATATAAACAATCACCAAAGCCTATGCAAGCTGTACATCCGCACGTCAAACAACAGGCATTTTTATATTAAACTTTAGGAATAGGAAAATTATGATAAAAGGTTTAAAATTTTAAATATTTATATTACAGTTTTCTAGACCTACAGTATAAAACATTATTATCACATCGCCATTCGGACATTAAAATATGTATTCGTTTTTCGTATTTACTATACCATTAACATAAATATCATCTGTTTTATTTTTTAAATTTTTACACAATAGTAAAGAGAGTAGCAAGAATCTTGTATTTGTTGTATTTTCCACCTTAGAAAGGAATCTAGACCTTCCATTGACCACAAAACATCCCCGGCAAATTGAATTAAAAAACTAATAGGTTATAGGCCGAAATCTTACAATTCCGGTCGACTCGTTTTCAGCGGGTCGTGTGCCAAATAGCGAATATCATAATTTACCACGGTGCACACGCCACGTCTGCAGCGCGTGGGAGGACCCTCGCGTTGCCCAATAAATGTGCTTGATATAAACAATCACACCTAATAACAGTTTTAAACTAAACTAAAGACTTTTAAACAAGTATATCAGCGAAACAGATCAATGAATGTGAATTGTAAAAACAAACTGAGAATCGAACAATTTAAAGTGCGTTTATATCATACAATTATTTAAATTTTCCTCAATCATCAAAAGTCAAGGCCTATGTTGCATATTTCACCACGTATTCAGAAGGTAGATTTTTCTTTATTTCATATAGCTACCGGTCAAAGCGAAATCGTCCATTTAAGTACACGCAATGAGCATTACATAAATGGAAACCTGCACATTCGGAGAAAATTCATCAGGAAGCACATATTAGGCAGGTTGCGATGCGCTGTACTTAGGGTTGACAGTCAACAAATTATTATTATTTACCAATAAGGTATGAACATAATAAATTTCATATAGCAATAAGATAACAAAATCTCATCTCGACGAGCGTAGGAAGTCAATAGAAGCTTTGTCTTAAAACAAATATTATAAATTAAATTGTGGCTACAACTGTTCGTTTTAAGGCTCAAGACTGTACCACGTGTTTGCGTACGCCAAATTACTCATATTGTCGATATAGAACTTTAAATTCGATATTTAATCCTCCTATAATGCTGGACATAGTTATATACAATAAAAAAAGTAAAATAAATGACAGCCCTAAGCCTTAATCAAAGCCGCTCGTCTACTAACTACTCAGGCAGTCTATTTGCGCGTTTGTTATGATTTATTGAACCGAGAACGATCTTGACACACTTGACTCGTGCTTCCTGTGACATGATTCAAGGTCAGATTTGGTTACCTGCAAATATCTAAGTTTATCTCTAATCCAAACTAGCCGTCACGCCTCATTTTAAAATAACATAAGAATATAAAGAATGAAAGCAGTAGGTAAATCATTAAAATAAATGATTTATCCCACAATGACTTTGATTATTATTTTACTTCAAAAAAACTAAAATTAAGAACGGGAAAGCTTATCTTAAGTTACAAGTCAATATTTCCAATAAAAATAGTCTTACAGTAGTTATTATTGGCAATCAAGGAAAAAAAGTGATGTGGACATAATATATAAAAAATTATGTTTTCGAGTGCATTGTGTTCTATCTATTGTTCCATATCAGTAGCATGTTGCACCAAAACAATGAGTGTTTAAAAAATTCCATTAACTATCATGCTGCATACTAATATCACCTTTATGACAATGAATTTAAGTTGAAATTTTTTATCTGTGGAAACTTCCTGTGATAATGCATATTATTGGTGGTTCCTATACAGATTATATACATATTTATATATAAGTTTTGTTAATGATGTTAACAAAAGAGCTTGTGAAGATGATTTTAACAATCCTTTTGACTTTTTATTATTATTAATAAATTTGTTTCTCATGTTGCAAGTTAAATCTACATAAGAATCCACATTTTAGCATAAAAAACGGCTGGCAACAAAAAAATTTTTGGAGCAATTATAAAAATACATAAAATAAAATAATAAAACCACTCTAGGCATGCTTTGAGTGCTCTATTCCCCACAACTGCTGATTATGCATTGTGTAAATAAGTATTTTAAGATAGATTAAATCCCCAAAGCCTACATCTATAAGGATAATAAAAAAAATGTTCTGATATAAGAGGCAGAGTAGATGTAATGTATATAGCATACTCTCTGCACAATTTCATCACATCATTGCTTAAAACTACAGGTTTTTTTAAATTCAATTTGAAGTACCTTAATAAGAAACAAAACAGGTCATATATAGTGGCAACTCAATTACTTCAGCCTTGAGTATATAAAGTGGCCTGTTTCTAAATGTCATTGCAGCGCCAACAAATATTTTTCAGAATGTTGAGCCCACAATAGTTTATTTACTATATTATATATATTAGGTTATAATAACAATGTTTATATTAAATTTTAAAAGATAAATAATGACAAGTCAATAGTACAGGTCAGGAAAGGATCAAAGTTTCTAACAAATAAATAAGCTAATGAAATTAGTTTAGCTGGTATTATTTACATACTTGCTTGTCATATAAAAACTTTTATTGTATTTCCTGTCTATATGTTTACTCACAATAATAATTTGAAACAAACATTTAAAAATACATCTCAAAAAGTGTTCCAGAGAAAAATTAAATAATTCTCAATAAGAAATTACATATATGCAATGATATTGTCTTGAGTTAACTTAATTATATGTATTAATTGTATGTTTTGTCATATTTGCTTACTTATACCTATAAAATGAATTAAATAAATTAAAAAGCTTATAATACTTTTGCAATAATAGTTTAACATCCATTAACTCTTGGATGTAAATATAAATCTTCTTGTATGTTTGTAACTTAACAATTTTAAATGGATTTCAGAATGATTTAAATTTACATGATTTTAAAAGTATGTATTTACAGGATATGTGTACAGGATACAGGATAACATCTTTCAGGTAGTAGAATATAGTTTTCCATGTTTACAAGTAACAATAACTGACAGATTGCAATCAAAGAGGAAGGATTGTTTATAATCAATACTTTATTTTCTTATGATAACATATCTGTACATAGAAAAATGACAGATTAAACCGCAATTAATAAAAATAATAATGAATCATTTGCTACTGCGTAAATCCACATGTTATTTATAATAAAAGATAATAAGATCTACTTAAAGTCTAGCCATCTCCATGTTTATCAAACTGGCTCAGCAGTGAGCAAGCTACAGCTGACAAGCTCACTTTCATATTTTTAATATAAGTATGGATTGCTAAAACCATAGTTTTATCTGGCACATATTTCATTTTTACTTTTTCAATAAACTAAACTATGAACTAAATACAATTGCAACTGTTTTCTTAAATGACATTAAATATTATATTTGGCTCTTTCAATTAGCGGGAAATTCGGCATTTATAAACATTTATCTAAGTCGCTTACCTTATTGTGAGGTAAAACAATGAAGGCACCTCCACCAGCTGACTCTACGATGATGGCCAAAAACTTGGGATTTACAGCACAAAACGTAGAGTCCCAGGAACTCTTTGACACTCTTATATTATCGTAACACTGTTCCCTTTTTAACGCCTGCCCGTAAACGTGGCGAAATTTTGAACTACGAACCACCCTAAAAGACATCTGCAAAACCAAAATACTCCAATATATCACTAAATTCACACAACAATAATTTCATTTCAATAATTTCACGTAAAACATAACCTATTTATCACTGTATGACCTATTTTGCCATAACTTATTTTAATTACGTATCAACACTCACTTTTGAAATGAAGAAGAAAATTTAATATTACAAGAAATATCACTATGAATTCATTTGAATTATCCTCGTTTTATTTAGACAAATTAAAATCGAGAGCTACTAAGGTTCGAAGGGAGGACGGTTGAGAAAACGAGCGAACTCCATATTTGGTAATGCTTACAGACGACTACTTAAATAATGTCTTAAAAATTAATTAAACATTGCACAGCAGTTTAATTGTCGTAAAATTAAGTAAGCATTTATATCGAAGCATAAGTAAGTACAGTATTATTCTAAATATTACCGCAAGTTTTTGATTATATTTTGTTACAAATGACAAGGTATATCCTTATTTCTGAACGCACTTAGATAACGTCAAATTTTAGAATATTGGGATCGATATGACAGTTGCAAATTGTAACATTTTCAACTGTCATCGTTATGTGATCGACGAAGTAACTCATATTAAATTAAAAAAAATCAAAATTTGGAGCAGTTGCTAAACATGATAAGTTTATTATATCATTAAAGGACTTATGATAAAAAATATCTTACTTTTGGTTGATCCACGAAATTGTCTCTTAATTTTTCAATCGAAGGTCGAGAGCCAAAGCTATAGCATCGTTCTCGGCTGTATCTTTTTGAAACTTGAGGCCGTTTACCACTCTTGTTTGAGAAACTACTTGGTCTTTTTAATTCCTGTATTGAAATACGATAAATTTATACAAATATTAATAATAATCCATTATAAGAAAAAATATGTGAAGGTGTCTTTGTTTCCTTTAATCCGATTTTATTTTGATCTAAAGAAAGCGCTGACACCACTAATTATAGTCTCATTTTTATTAATACATACTTAAGAACAATTGGGGAGATTAAGATTATTTTATATATAGGAAAGGAGACCAAGTGAGTACTTGGTCTCCTGATAATGTTATCAGTCTACCTGCTTTAGCAGGTATGTAAACGGAGGAGCTAAAGCTGACATATACCTTTACGTTACCGTGATCTTATTGATGCTTAGAGGACAGTCACAGAACAAAATTTTGCAGTCGTATATATCCGACATGATTCATAATTTTGTATGTTACGTTTCAGGACTACAACTATAACCCGATAAAACTCAAAACTTTTAAGGTTGTACGTGCTACCTAAAAAGTAGACACTAACATCTGGAAAAACTTTTGTCTTCGCATAATAATTTTATTTGGACCAACTTTTCATCTATAAAAAGGTCATTTAATGATTCCATATCTTCCGGCCGTTTCATTTATATCTCTTCCAGCACTCTCAATGGATGGTTCACGTACTGTGGCTAAAGCGGCTAAGTTTTATTTTCTTATCTTTAAGTTAAATTAAGAGGCAATCTTTGCACTTCAATGCAACTAACTGATTATTTAAATAATCACACGTGTTGTAAAAGATAAATATTTGACTATTGTACATACCTTAACTTCCATATCCATAACTTCTAACTTTCCACTCTAGAAATAATTGATTGACTAAATTTTTGCTAAAAATGCTGAATATATTAAGTTGATGAACAGCACCCTTAATATGAGTTTTAAGTACTACGAATGAAATACCCTACTAAAAGATAGCACAAAGCTGAAGGGAATTTTAACTACCCTCATTTTATGCACGAGCTGTTTTTTTATGGTGTAATACATATTATGTATAAACTTCGGTGGAATGAAACATGACATCTATCATCATCCTTTCTTTGATATTGACAGCAACATTCAACACTTATTATTTTGACGGTAAAATTAAAAGTTAGATTTGACAATTATGCAGGTTCAAATTTTAATTTCGGTAGTCTTGTAATAATAGTAAATGTGCAAAATACTATATTTGATTCTATGTGCTAGAAACTGTTTAAGTTGTTAAAATGTTTTAATCATTCTTTACATTTCTACAATATTCGATAGATCTAAATAAACATAATGGAAATTGCCAGTGCAAAGGTAATTATAATTTATTTAGATAATTAGTACAATTTCTGCAGTATTATCCTTGAATGGCGATACAAAAAAAAACATTTAAATTGTACAGTTTATCTAATTTTTAGCAATGAGTTATGATGTAACAGCTTACACTTCTTAACTCATAAGTCAACATGTTAGGTGCATCAATAAAAGTAAGATAAAACTACTTTTATAGAACTTTTCAGGTAGGGTCACTTAAAAGGATTTAAAAAAAATTATTTGATTAAAAAAATATAAATTAACCATAAAAGTTTTCTCTCACTTAAAAATCTTTCTGACTTGTGAAATAAGAAAACATGATTTGCATAAGGTGTTTTAAACAGATACAACACACAGTATATAACATTATTACTTATGTTATGTTAAGAGGCAACTTAAGTTTTTTTATTCTTATTTTAGGCACGTCACCATAGAGTGGTGTTGTGTATACTTGGAGCTAGCAATTTGGCATCACTTTTGGCAGCACTTCACCTTGTTATTCACCTTAATCCAGAAGATAGGTAAGTTGTTATAAGTGGCTTTGATCAATAGTATCTTGTATTACCCCAAAAAGGTGGGATAAAAATAAGTATAAGTACTAGTCTAGTATGTTTGCCTGACATGTTTCTTTCCATCAAGTATGAAAAACATCTTTATATTAATGTATTATTTTATTACATGTATATGTTTTGATTATTGATTATATAAATTTTAAGTGGAAGTACCTACTTGCCAGTACTGTTGACCTATGTGGATTCAGGTAGTCATATTGTTTAGTCTTACTTAATAATATTAAGTAGAGACTTTTTTCAGTATAAAATAATACCTACCTTATTTTGGATAATCAAGAAATATAATAAGAATGTTTGTAATAAATTACATAAATATTTTAAAACTTAGCTGATGTGAAGAGTAATTAAAATGTTTGCAATATGTGACGTAATGCATAAGAATGAAAAATTATATTTTGATGTAAGATTTTACTCCATAATTTGTTAATTTCTTAAATACTTGGGGGACTGAGGCTAGCTTCAACATCAATGCAGAAACTTAAAATTTGCCTATTAAGTCTTTAGTAAGCTTGTTTCTTCTATTATTCATATTCTTTCTTAGATTTTATTAGGTCAGGTTTGCTGGCTTAGTTGCTAACCCCTACTTTGTACATGCATATGGCATGACACATTTAGCTTTGAATGTCCAGGGAAACATTAATTTTTTAGGCTGGAAAGCTCAAACAGTAGCTCTTGCTCTAGCACACGTGTGTCACAGCTGGGACTAATACTTATACTAATTCTACATAATGTAGTGTTTCACTCATAAGGGAAATTATGAATGACACAGATTCTGTAAGATAGTCTCATCCACAAGAGCTTTATTTAAACAAAAAAACTACATTATGTAGACAAAATTAAGTCTAGCTGTGTAGTAGGTTAGGGTTTAAATACTGAGTTTGTTTTTGCTGACTTCTGTGCCATTGTGAGCTTGTATGTTTATTATGATTGAAAATTGTGCTTCTATATGACAATACATCATTGTTATTCAATTGTTAAAAAGACATTGTTGAGAGTTAGAGTGTTAACTGAAAAGTTATAATGATAAGAATATGGCAATAAAATGTGTTCATTAATGATATTCATTGTTTTTATCAACCATTTTAATTAGTAAGACAATTAAAAGTCAAGTCACAATTTTATGTGATAAGTGATTGTTTATTTTAAAGCATATGACAAATATGCATATATACATAATATGTATCTTATTACTTAAATGGAAAATAGACAATAATACAATCAGGTAAGTGGTTTTGCCTGTATTATACTAAATTAGAGATAAAGAATGACAAGCCATACTAATTTTTTATATATTTATACTAATTAAGGCTTTTTATTTAATATTTGTGTTAAACTAAGTATAACGTGTGAATTAATTTCTAAACTACAAGGTTATGAAAACTCTACAAGGTTGGTTTTTAAATATAGCGCTGATGAATTTCGGATGTTAAACTGGATACGACTTTGAACATTAAAATTTGTTTGATAATTGCAATAGACAACACGTAAAAAACACTTGAGAAAATTCAAGAAGAAGAGTTCTTGAAGCTTAGACGTTTGCAGTTAGTAATTGTGTCAACCTTAATAGGATTGTATGAAGTTTTCCCTTCGCAAGGTTGCAAGAAATTTATTTTCAAAACGTTATCATAAGTGTAAAATGTTATCATACTGTATCTATATTAAAGGGTTTTACGTATTTGTTTTTAATACGTCGTTAATCCAGATTCTGGGTGTTGGTAGCCATAGGCGACACTTTCAGTTTACATATGCTTTCGATTGAACCCCCTGTACTAAAAAACATGAAAAAAGATACTGACGTCGATTAAAGATCCAAAGACTTACGAATTTAAGACGTTGCCTTGATCGTGGCACCTTGCGTTAATCTCTCAAACAATAAACAGTTGAACATTCGATAAGAAATCATAAATTTCATCGTCACGAGTCAAGTTTTATTATGATTTGCTGAATAATATTTTCCAATGCGTTCACATAATAAATTATCTATAGTACGTGTTGAATGTACCGCAACTCCCTAAAGGAACATACCATTGTTGCGCCGAAATATACAATAACGTCATAATACGATTAACATTTTAATTGCATATCATATAATAATAGTAGATTTTTCGAAAATTGTACCCAAAGCCTCGCCGATTTATAACGCCAGGCGCGTGTTGTTGGCGCCTAAGTTTTCATTCTTAGTTTATCCATTAATATTTTAATATTACCAAAAGCAACAATACAATTTACTCATCAAAGTCGTTCCATATGGGGTTTATAAACTAAAGTTATACGTAAGGCATGGGTCATAAATGCGTGTGCTTACATCTTCCTCATCTATATTTATTATTTGAGCATTACAACAATAATTTTATTTTGAATACATTTTGTTTCGTTTAGATAAGATGATTTGTATTAAATCAGTGAACTACATTATAGATGGCACTGGTAACATTTTTAATTAATGACTTAGAAAGAGTCATCAGTAATCTCTGAAAATATTTTACTCTTATAGTAATACTTTACCTATACAAGTAAAATAGAGTAGATTAAATATGGGTCTTAAAATTTAATATAAAATGTTGAGCCTTCAACCAGATCAATTTTCTATGTTAGACTTTTACGTTGACGTTCTTCTTCTATGTTGACGTTAGTTCTTTTAAATAAATTTAGATGTATAAGGTTTTTGTTTAATTTTATTCGGTTCATTTCAGAATATCAATAAAACGCGGAACAGCGCTGACACTGCTCGGCTTCGTCTATTTTATGACACTGTTCGAACTATTTAACGTAGCGGCTCTCTTCACTAGTCTCGGAGCGAGGTTTAGACACAAGTTCAGATTGAGTTCGGGCGATGTACTCGATATTACAAACAAGTGAGTATATACGTAGTTCCACTGGTACTAACTTCTAATGGTTTATATACAGGTCATGTCTAAATAAAAATACTTTTATATTAGACTTGGAAGATACCCTAATGAATAAATGATAGAACCTTATGTTACGCTTGTATCTATTATTTAAACTTTAAAATCATATGAAATCCAAAAATGTATATTCTTTGAATTAAAGTAAAGCATCCACTTATTTTTCTCGTTCTGTACTGACAATTCAGACCTTGCCGGCAACACTTATTACTTATTACAGTGTAGAAAGAAAACTATATGGATCGTTCGTACATTCGTTTCAAGGTCAATGTTTTCAGGACACATTAAAAAAATATTTTTATTCGATAATACTTCAGATTAGTATCAGCTGTGCAAGCAGCGTTTTCTTGTGCGACGGGCGTGGTAGTCTGTCTGTGGTCATGTACAAGAGATCTGATGCGGTCCTCACATTACATTTCTGAAGCCTACGCGTGGTTTGGTGCGGCCTATTTCTTTTATGACATATGGTCTATGTATATGGTAAGTTATTGTGTGTTTTATGAAATATGGTAAATTATCATCAACAATTAAAATAAAGATTAAAAGGAATATTTCTATTTGTATTGATATTTCATTGTATGTTGACAATAACAATATTCTCTTTGTTTTCTGACTCGGATATATTTCTTTATTAAGTAAAAGATAAAAGGTTCAATGACATTGGGCGAATGTTTTTTATTTGCTAGACTACAAAAAAAAAGAGAAAAAAAAAAGAAATGAATTATATTAATTATATTTTCTTAGGAAATATTGTAATACAGTTGGGATATAATTTTTCAGGTACACGTACACATGACCACTAACTCGAACCGCCCACAAACCACGAAGCAGTATCTTCCATCTGGTGATGCTTTGGAGCCTCCGAAGAAACCCTCATTTTTTGCCTACTGCAAACATGAGCCAGTGATTCTGATGCACCATCTTTTCATTGGTGCCTTCGGATTTTTAGTCATTGTCGTAAGTATTATTTACAAACAACAGTTTTTGCGTCTATTGATTGATTAAATTATCATACTTATGTTTTTGATGTAAGCATCTGCCTAATATTTTAAATTAAAAATAAATCAGTGGCGCTACAACCTATTTAGGTCCTGGCCCCAGATTTCTGAATCTGTTTCATCATCATTTTTAAATTTAATAGGCAAGTTGGTGTTAAATGCGCACATAGAAAGTAAGTTCATTGGTGCACAGCCCGGGATCGAACCTATGACCTCAGGTATGAGAGTCGCACGCTGAAGCCACTAGGCCAACACTTGTCTTAATATATATTTTAATTTAGTAAATTTATACAAATTTGCAAATATTGTTAGGATTTATCATTGAATTTGTCAATATAATCCAATTTCATTTTAGAGTAATTAAACACATAGATTCAATAATTTTGCAAAGTGCACCTCTGCACTATTGTCAGTGGATATGAAACAACAAAATGTCAGCTTACTTTATACAGGTTACACAATGCTAACGATTATTTCCTTATCCTCGATCCATATCTTCGGAGATAAATGGCTTTGGAAAAATGCGTTCGGTGAGAAATACGTACAAGGTCGTAACATACGTTGGACTTGTATATAGGGCTTTCAGTTATATTGCTTATATATTTAAAGCCTAAAATAAACAAAATCGAATTTATAAACACCACTGATTATAAAGTAAAAACATTATTTATTCCTAAGTTTAACAAAAAATAATTATATATTTCAACGTTTTGACTTACCTTGAAAATGTTATACAAACTTGCCAAGCGTTGTTCTGACCTCACTAGTACTGACATAGAAAATTTAGAGGCAACTTCTTGCCTGTTATATATTATTGGCAAAAGTATTACGTTTAAAAGAGATGTTACACCTTGTTTCCTCATGCATGGACACAATGTGAAGGGATGACGCAACTGGAAACGTGATATTCTTTCACATGGTCCATGGTATTTAAATCTTGTTAGGCAAAGAAAGCAGATTAATTGCCTATTTATAAAAATAAATGTTATTAGGTGTAATAGCTCCGGAAATGATGCGAAAATGTTGTAGTGCCAATGTTTTTTTAAAATTTACAATTGGAACTCATATGTACATACCTAAAACTTTCCAGTACTTCCGCGGTGGGTTGGGCGATTGTGTATTCGGATTTGTTTACCTCATGGAGCTATCCACTCCATTCGTTTCGCTTCGTGGCATTCTCTCCCGTCTTCAACTCAAAAAGTCTCCAGTTTACGTGTACAATGGTCTGGCGATGTTGGCCACCTTTCTGGTGTGTCGTGTACTGAGTCTGCCGTATGTGTGCCTGCTCTACAGTCGGGCTGCTAGTATGACGTATTTTGAGGTAAGTTAACATGACTTACTGTGAAAATATAATATTTATTTATTTTATTAATATATCAATGACATTTTTCATCAATTTCATTGTCTTGTAATTAAAAAAAACTAGAAGTTATGCTATGCCAGAACTCGACAAAATTGGTTCAGTTAGTTGTGAACTAGTAACAATATTTTTTTGTTAAACTAATAATGCTTGATACAGTAGTAAAGTTTTTCCCACAGGCTATAAAATCCCTACCCACGGGTTGTAAGATATCCATCTGCATCTTACTCTTACCCCAGATTTATTGGTTCTACCTCATGTCAGCTGGAGCTGTGAAACTCTTCTTCAATCGAATCCCCGTTAAACGTAGTTGATCATACAATATTCCTCTGCTTTAGATTTTAGGACGTTTAATGCGCGTATGATGCTCGCATGCGTTAATATATAATGTATTCGCAAAAACCATGTTGAGCGGTAGGCTTATATTACAATACAAATAACCTATAAACGCTAATAATATACACGTTAAAATACGGGCTCATACGCTGCCAACGTATACGTACAGTTTGTGACTATTTCGAATGTTACGCCATATACGTGAGAGGTCAATACGTTAAACCTTAAAAAGGAGATAATGGACATTTGAGAATATCTTATGGTAATGCTAGTCTGACGGTATATTAATTGAGAATTTAATATTTCTGTTTTTTTTTTATATTATATATAGGCCAATCATTTTCTTATTTGTCTTTCTTAATGAATCTGAATTCTATCTAGTTCTTGCATGATAAAATATTTATGATAATGACTACGAGGTTCCCGCATTGTATTATTTGTTAGTAGCACAAATCGTCTACATTGAATGATAGTGGATAGTCGAACACGCATTCCCTCGTTTGCGTTAACTGGCGCTTGTATGCTACGTAAATTTTATGCGTTGTGTTTGACATTTCTCGTATAGTTTTCAAATATTTCTTAGTATTTTCTCGTATTTTTATTACACGATGAGCTTACAAAGTTCATCAATCTGAGCTTATATGATCGAATATTAACACTGTTAATCATAGACTATTATTTCTGGTTACCGATAATTGAAAATATACCAATTGTTATATTGTATATAAAACTCATTAATGTGAACATTGAAGTCACTAATTTTCTCCTGTTTCAAACTATATGGAGTATGAAATTAGTATAAGGCTTTTTATGGTAACAAAGTTCAAAGTCGTGTCATATATATACATAATACGTATAAGAAAATGGTTTAAGAGGCTCTGCAGTTAAGAATTACGACCGGATAGTTAATTGGAGTTTTCACCTTGAAATAATAATTTTCATGTAATAGTTATATACAAATTCGTCAAAAACAAAATTCGAAATTGTGAAACAATATTAATTGTTACTGAATTAAAATGATTTTGGATCTTCTGTAATCAACGATTATAATAATTTACGTTAAAAATCCTTATAAATGATACAGATTTCGAAATTTTCAATGGCTAACGTATTAACGAGCTCGCTAACGAGCATTAACTCAACTTAGATAAGGCATCTATTGAACTTGGACCTGTAGAGGCCGAATGAGACTTTGAATAGCAATTGCTAGTTACGAGCCGTAGTTTTAGCCTATAAAAGAAGGGCTGTGATCGATTCCAGGCCATGAAATGTACTTTCTACATAGGAAGCTAGGACATTTACGAACGTAAATTCTTGGACGTAAGACAAATCAGCATGGTGCATATAGAAATAGTTGTTTCACAACAAAAAAGACAATCGATTTTGTATTACTTTAATCCTAATTAACTGTATGAGTCAATTAGAGCTTAAATATTATTCGTTGTTCACAATTAAATTACTAAAAGTATAGGCCTAGTGTTTGTTAAAAATTCATAGATTTATTCTGTTTTCATATTTTTGAGTAAAAGAGTATATTTATGATGGTGTACGTGTGTTGTATAAGATTTTTAACCAATACATCTCATTAATTAAAAATAATTTGACGATTTAAACATACATCATAGTTATATGCTGAATGTGTTTATATATTGTTGGGGATTTTGCTTTGACAATTAAAACGAGGTACAATGATTGCTTGTTTTTAACTGGCAACTTGATTTAATATAATTTGTTACGATGGCTGTGTAGGCATGTCCAAGTTTTGGTTATGGTTGATAACACGGGTTTGGATAATAGGGGTAAAGGAATTAATGTGAGTTAGTATCTAAATCTTACATTGTTTTTAATGCTATGGTGTTTTGTGAAATTTGATAGTTCCAGTATTTTCATTTATTGCGTTTGCTTAAATTTATATTATTTTACTTTGAATAGCATCGTTTTTTACACTTTATATAAATCTCAATACCATTTATTGTGATATTATTTTAAATGACGCACAACACTACCAGTGTAGTATAGGATATTCATATAAGAAAACAAAGATTAAACCCAAGCATCCATAGTCAAGGCAAGTTAAGAATTCCTAATCTTTCAAAACCACATTTTATTAATTTTAGAAAAGCAATGACTTAAAACCAAAATATCTCACATAGGGAAGGGCAGTTAAATTCATATTATTTCATATGATCAATATTAGCCGTATTTATAAGAATAATTCTTCCATTACATCCCAAGTCGATGAGAGATGATGAAGAAGATGGAGGAGTTCGCATAAAACTTGTCTTTGTATATTATCTGCAATTCGCTGTCAACGTCAAAGCTTGTAGATAATTGATTTTTAAAATAGTTAGCCTTGTTTTATACTGTTTGATGTTACAACGTACTTTCACGTTGGCCACTATTTATTGATATAACGGGTATATACGAGGTAAAGTAATTGGAAATGTCTTATGAATATTTGTAAATCTATCGTAAGGTTGCTTTACCAACCTGCCTATAAAGCTTTTTTATTTAAACCGAATATAAATATTATATTGTAGCAAAGTTAATGCCTATAATCTTTAATGTTGGTAAAGCAATTTTCTGAGTGTAGAACAATGTGCTAGGTCTCTAACGATAGATTAATGTCTAGAACGGTGCTTTATCGTGTTGTAGTTGTATTGGATGTTTAGAGCTAACTTTGCCCCAATCTAATAAGCTTGTTAAATTATTATTAACTAGACGAAAAATCATTTCAAAAAATTTTCACGTACTATCAACAATGTTGCGCCATTTCAAAATGTCTAGTAATTTCTAAATAAACCATCGATTTTGCCTGTGGTACATATATTTTTGAGATGGGTGTTCGTATTCTTACGCGGTTGATTTATTTTTAGTAATTAAATAAAAAAAAATGGCTCGAAAAATTAATAATAAAGCGGAATACTAAATATTCAATTCGGGTAAAGTTAGCGATTTGTATTTGGTATTAGATCTGAGTGGGTTTAGGTGACGTTTTCCTCCATGATGATACTTCCACTTTTAACTTTGCATTTTATATTTTTATATTATTTTATCAATATATGTTAAATGGATTTTATACCATTGCATTTTTTCACATTAAACATAATTTAACGGTTGCCAATAGATATAAAAGCAAGATTCCATCTAATATTAATTTACAGCTGTGATTGCGTTAATTTTAATTGAAAATATAAAACTGTATATGATACAATCGTGGACGGAAAAAATATTGGAATGTAAAAATTAAAACATTTATTTTATAGTACTAAAATAGTAGTGTTTAGTCGCGTTATTCCAAAATTACCAGAGAGCATAAAAAACATTGAAAAGCTAATGCAATAATGCCAAATAACATGACATCTGAAATTGTATACAAACAAATAAATTTTTATTAGTTCCAATATTTTTCACGTTTTGAATAATATAAAGATTCGAAGTATCGCTTTTTATTTAAATGTTATATACTAATTTAGTATCGACTATTGAAGGAGGCCTTTAATTTTATTTATTTTGTGGATGTTTTAATAAAATATGTATAATGAATGTCTGCATTTTTATTTTTGATTTCCTTGCTAAATTTATTTATTAAGAAAATTTACAACACAATACAGAAATAGATGTTTATATATATACATAACAATGTTGACCAATTAAAAATCTTCACATATAGTTTTTTCTTAAATAAGATGGAAAACATGCCAATTATTTTAGTTGTAGAACAAAAAAGGATATTTAATTAGTTGACAATGAATCATTCATTAATCATTATGATCGAAATAATTTTGTGTCAAAGCTCTCCTTGCCTTCACCACACTCGTGGCGAACATATCAATGTCAATGTTTCTCCCTCCATAATTTGTAATTACTTTAGGTACATATAATAGGTTCATTTGTCTTAGAGATTTCATATATGTACGTAGATTCAATTTGCTTAACAGCTCGGTGCAATCGACCGTAATAGTAGCTATTTTCATTAGGTATACGGTCTCCGCAATATCACGTCGTATTGACAATGGTTAATATAGAAATCTTTACACCGGTCTCTGTAGTCAGGAAGCGAAGTTTTGGTCTTATATTGCAAGTGTTTAAAAAAATTATTTTAGATATTATATTATGATATTCTATTAGTAAGTTCATTAATATTTCCTTTTAGCTAGGTGGCTAGACATACCTACTGTAATACGATTTCAGATAACAAAAGGTTTCGACTGGTTGTCGGAGGATGACAGGATATAATTAGAGGCTACTGTTGAAATTTAATAATAAACATCAACAGTCAGGCTTTCTCTCACGCATTATCGAGTGGTTCGTTATTTTATCTATAAGTACTTTGTGGTGGGCTATAAAGTAAGTTATGACAGATGTCAAATTATTGATATGAAGGTGAGACGTATGAAGTATTTTACTGTTTCGTCAATAAATAATATATATTTCTGATAAATAGTTTATTTAGTTAGAAACATCGCATATTTGGAATTAAAATTATTCAATCGGCAAGTATCTGATGTGTTCGATTTCCTTAGTTTTTCCGGCAACCTTCCTGTATTTCTTTAGGTTGACTTCAACTCTCACTTTGACCTGTAACTTCTTCAATAGTTCGGAGATATCGTCGTCATCATCATCGTCTTCTTCCTCCTCCTCTGGAGTTTCATCTGGCTTTTCAGGTTCAGGTGTAGGCTCGGGGGTTGGTGCTGTCGTAGGCTCGGGGGTTGGTTCTGGAGTTGGCTCGGGGGTGGGTTCTGGAGTTGGCTCGGGGGTGGTTTCTGGAGTTGGCTCAGGGGTAGTTGGTTGTGGTGTGGTAGTTAAGTCATCCAAAGATTCAAAATCGACATCAGTGACCTCTTGGAACCAGGAGAGGAATGGACCAGGTCGAATGAAACCTAAAAAAAGGATCGTAATTAATAAAATAAGTTAGTACTTTTACTCATGACAGTAATACACATCTTTCAAATGATTTTATATCCTAATAGTCTGCGTGATGACTAACCACCAGGATGTCCAGAGTGGCAACCTCCAGATGCAGCTCCAGCGACGAAGGAAGTGACTCCCACCAAGGTTGGGACACCGTCTTTGTATTGTACTAAGGGACCACCACTGTCACCCTGAAATTAAAGAAGAATTAAATTTTTAAAAATACTACATGAGAGAAATTTAAAAAAAAGAATGTAAAAGTGTGCTTATCACCCTATATATATATACCATTGGGTCATTCAAGCTTCAACCTAACACAGATTGATTAAAATGACAAAGTGAGTTGCTGCCAATCCATATTTTCCTTTCGTAGTTGTGCAAAAAAGAAAATATTAATTTTAAGAAAATGAATCAATGGCACAGCATAGCTTTACTACAGGCAATATCAAATTACCTTTTTTATCCTCACAAACACACCATGGGCTGAAGATTCGGACGCAACCGCCGTATCGTATGTCGGGAAGCGGATAAGGCTCTGCTGTTACCGCATCCCCCATATGGCGATTGTTGGTGGCGCCTTGGGGTTGTATGCACAATAGCGAGTATAACTCTCACATAACCCTTTCGCACCAAGCAGTCGCGCCGCGGAAGGCTATGCGCAATGTAATTTCCCAAGTAAAAAAAAAAACCAATTACCTGGCAAACAGATTGTGAGGTGACGTTGTACCAACGCGCGCAAATAGTGTTAGAGTTGACAATTCTGCTTGTGAAAAGACTTAGGCACAATGCGTCGTCAACGCCGCGGAGATATGTCCATTGTAGGGTTGTTGCTGCTGCAGCTATAATTTATATAATATTTGATTATGTATACCCTATTCTTGTGTACCCTAGATTATAAATGGTGTTTTTAATTTACTCAATGTTTCATACATACAATATTTAGCGTGACTAAATCTGCGTGAAAAAATTAAGTACTGTGTGAAATATTTTCATGCAATGTACGATTTTTAATAATTATTAGTCTTATACCTTGGGTCCAAGTCCTTCCCCATCCGCTAGCAATCAGTCTCTCTTCAGAATAGTCATTGAACGCCTCAGTAGACGGTTGAATCCTCACCCTTTGAACGTTTGCTTAAAATATTTAAAAGGGGTTACTTATAAAAACTAAACTCAATTTATCCTATTTCTATAAACATCCTCTTACTATCACGTATTATCGGTAGCTCTAAAAATACTTATATAGACAGGTTAAACACATGAACAAAAATATTTAAATCAAAACCTGAAGTTTAATATTGTGCGTAGACTTTACTTACAGCTGAATGTAATTGGAGTGTTTAGTTTAATAAGAGCGACGTCATTAGGCTGCACAGCTCCAGGATTGTCTGAATTGTAGGTGGGGTGGTTGTACCAGTCCCATGAGTCGGATATGTACTCTGCTGAGTTCATCTCAATGAGACCTGCACGAACCGTAATTTGACGGTAGCTGCAAATATTTTAAAATATCATTCCCAATCAATGTAAAAAATGTAGTAGTATTTTGTACTTCTAAAATCTGTCTTTGAAGCCATATCAGCTTCATATAACTATGTACATTAAGTATATTAACATACTTAGCTGTACAATGAGCTGCTGTGATCACCCATGATTCGTGAATAACTGAACCTCCACAGCCCAATATTCTGAAGGACTGGTCGATGGCTCTTAAATGCGCCTGGTACGGGATTTGCCCCAGGACAGCGTCGTGGCCCGACACAATGCGGCCTTGGTTTTGCTCTGTAATAAAACAGCAGTCATTGAAATGTTAAAATTGTTGTTATTCCTTTATGTATCCTTACTTGAAACAAATACTTTGAATTATTTTTAGGAATATCAGAAAAATAAAAAGGGTTGAGTCTTTTGATTATTTCTATTTTTCTATTTACCCAATAAATTTTTGCCAAATGCTTTGGAGCGATTGACTATTTCAGCTTGCCTTTGTCCCTCTCAATAACTAATAATTTTGGTTAGTAGTATAATTAATTAAAACATAATGTTAAGACAAAGGTGACCAAAATTTTGTAAATAAGTAAGACGCTGTAGCTATTTTTTAACCTACCTTATTTTTATGTCTGTTTTACCTTGTACCGAACGTGTTTTGGAAATGATATTCACATATTTATCGCAAATCACGTTTCGTACAAATAATCTCGAATTAATCATTGTTTGATAGCTTTAAATTCTCATAATCGAGTGATCTTTTTGCGATTAAATTATTATCAGATGTGATTGGAACCAATGTTATTAACTGATTAAATAGTGGAAATTCTGATTTCTTTACCTACAATGTGATTTATTTTTTATTTGAATTGTGTAGATATAATAATTATTTTAAACGTCATTGTAGTAGTAGAACGCTATTAAATGAAACATTTCATTTAATAGCGAACTGATTTCCTATCAAATAATAACATAATAATGCAGTGGCGTTTCTTTGAATATTCTAAATTACATATTGTTTCAGTGGTGGCTTAAAATTCATTGTGTTTAGCTACAATATTACCTGCATTTGTTTTTACATATCATTATTATTGACGCTGAAGATGCTTTTTTAGAATTATTTATCGTTTACAAATCATTGTTTTCATGATAATTATATAAAAAAAATGACTTACCATATTCTCTTACATTTTCTACAAAGTCTACGTTGGCCCTAATCGTCGTTGAAGCCTGAAAATAAGACAAGAAAATGTTATTGCAATTATTAAGTCCATGTTTTCTTGTTTTGCTTGATTTACGGCACCTTTTATCCTTGATACGTAGATATTAGACTGGATAGATTGTTTAATTGAACCCGGAAACTACTTAAATTATTATTATACGGTCTAGATTTAGGTAAGATCCCATATAATTGCCAGATGTTATTTTTTATACATAAAATATTTCAGATATAATAAAATAAAGTCAAGCAGGCGTTGAGTTTGCAGCTTTATTTTGATCTAATTGTAATGCAATAAAAGGAACTCAACAATATCTAGCTTTGTGTGTAAAATGTTATTGTACACCAGACCGTTTAGTTATGTATTTTATTATTTATATTATTTCAGTTTTGTATGCATTTTATAGATCTAATAATACTTGAAAAGAAACTAAATAGTTAAACAGACACTAAGTTACTTAAAAACAATTTGCTGATATTTTTGTAATTAAATTGCCTCTAAAAATGAAAGAATAAAACAAGATATTTTGTTCATATATTTTTAAATTTCGAACACATACTATAGTATTAAAACGTTTACTACAGTATGGTTAGGACAAAACTTACCGCGAAGCCCGCTACGGCTAATAGAAGTACAAGTTTGCTCAACATGCTATCACCCACTACTATCATCGGCATTTCTTACTAAGATTTAACTTAAATACTACCGTCATAACATTAATTAGCGAGATAAACATATTAATCAGATCACTGATAATATGTTTATATGATAAGACTAATGTTCTTGGCCCTGAATACCACGAAAATCTAACTTTATTATAGACTCCTTTGTTGATCCTTATCATAAAATAGAATTATATTCTAGACAATTCCAATGTGCGTACCAGTTTAATCATTACAGATCATTCCTAGAATGTAAAAAGGAGATATCGCAATCAGGCCGCATTTAGAATTCTGGAGGACTCGGAACAACAAAGGAGTGGAGGCCCCTTGGCCCCAAATAGTTCTTTCAGTCGAGTTTTTTAATCAATAACTTATTCTGAAACCAAGTAGATCCTTTTACTATTTAATAATCAATCAAAAATATATCAAAAGAAAAGTTGTTTACTACTTCGAAATTAAAAATATTTTATTCTATTGTGCCCCTCTGGTGGTTGCCGACCCCTGAATCCGACCCTGGCACTCATTTAAAGACGATGTAGACTTGAAGTTTGTATAGTCTTGCTCATTGTACTCATTAGGTAAATTAAATGTGTTCCTAAAAAAATTCTGATTTAATTTTATCTTCATGGAATATTTTATTTTAATTAAAAATGCTAGGTAACCGTTAATTTTAATATACAAATCTAGATTTTTTTTAGAATTAGTTTCTAGAATTATTTTTTACACATATTCTGTTCACGATACAAAAACGATATGACCAAATGTGGATGAAATTAAAACTGAGTATTAATATTAACAAATTTATTCAATTCTACGATTCTGCTAGAACATTTTATAAACTAGATGCTTTCTATGAACGTAGCAATCTTACAATCATATCGCGGATCATAAAAGCCGAGAAATAGTTATTCGACTAAAAACTATTTTCTATCCACCCTTTAATAGAACACACTTGTCGACTGAAAAGAAATCTATACTATATTATAAATATCTACACTAGTATTATGAAGCTAAATAGTTTATTTGAACGCGCTAATCTAAGGACTATTTTTTTTTAATAAAAATAATTTATTTCAAGTTTGTTTCACAGGAAAAACTTATATCTAATTGCGCTAGTCATATAAACAAAATTAATCAGGTTTATCTGACGCTAAACTAGGTGTGAACCTGTATTTCAGCATACAGCGCCAAACCCCGAAGCATTATATTAAATATATTAGACAAAAAACTCTAGCATCAAGTAGGTACATGGCTCATTGGCGAAACTTATATGTTGTAATTTACAATCTATTTAATAAGTAATTTTATTATGGTGTAAAGTGTATTTGTTCGATACAATAAAATCCGTATGTGTGTTGGATAGGTCATTAAGGAAGACGATTGGACATGCAAAGTGATGCTAAAACCTATCAGTTCAAGCATCAATAGAAATGTTACAAACATCTGTCTTTATGTTAAAATATTCCGTATTAGGAGATTCCGTTCCGTGCGATACGCCAATGATAAGGCATGTTCTAAAAGTCATGTACGAAGGATTTATTAAAAAAAATTAGGTATTTGCGAAGCTCTTTTATAGCCATGATTGTAAATAATATCCTAATTATTAAAAGTATTTAATTTTGCACAAGATTGCCTTAAGGCTTGTGCGGAAAGACTGTCGTGTGATTTGAGATGTCAGTTGTGCTAAATTACCTTTTTTGTTTGAAAAAGTTGAATCTGTCAGTCTGTCACAGTACATGTTTGAATAACAACAGATTTCCACGTACTATCAATAATATATTATACTAGCTGATCTGGCAAACGTCGTTTTGCCATGTATATCATTCATGCTTATTGTGCCTCACTCGACATAGATAGGTATTGTGTTGCGGACTTTTTTATAGATATTTATAAGATCTACAATTACTTAGAACATTTTATGCTTCTATCTTGAATAGTTTAGGCAGGGTACGCAAAATAAGTAACTTTTTTGGTTGATTTTTTACACCTTGTGTCCGAAAACCCCTAATAGCCTATATTACTCGTGGATAATGTAGCTTTCGAATGGTGAAAGAATTTTAAAAATCGGTCCAGTAGTTTATGATCCTATTCATTACAATCAAACAGACAAACAAACAAACAAAGTTTTCCTCTTTATAATATTAGTGTAGATATACGTGGCCTACGCCTTTGCAACCGATAGACAATTACACGCGACCATCTACATTTTTATTGAGCTCCAAATATAAGTAATTTTCTTAAAAGTCAATTAATTTCTAAATAAAACATAGCTTTTGCCTGTGGTACCTATATTTTTGTGATGGGTGTTTCTATTCTTAAATAAATCAGTGTCGTTACAACCTCTTTAGGTCCTGGCTTCAGATTTCTGAATCTGTGACTGAATAGTAGACTAAAACAGTCTATTGTTTTAGCGTTATTTCAAATAACATAACTTAACTGTTGCCAATAAATATGAAGGAAAGATTCCATCTAATAATAATAATTTAAAGCTGTGATTGCATTAATTTTAATTGAAAATATAAAACTGGACATGATACAGTCGTGGACGGAAAAAAATATTGGGCAAACATTAAAACATTTAATTTATACTACAGAGAGCATAAAAGATATTGAAAAGCTAATGCGTGACATCTGAATATTTCATACCTATTATTTCCTTTGTTATAATGAACAAATAAATTTTTATTAGTTCCAATATTTTTCACGTTTTGATTAATATGATAAAGTATGTCTTTATTTGAATGGTATATTATGTTTTTGTTATTATTTTGATTATGTTTTTGATATATTGAAGAAGGCCTTTAATTTTATTTATTTTGTGGATATTTTAATAAAATCGGCCCCTCGCCATATTTTAGGGAGACAGACAACCCGACGCACAGTGAGCATGACGATCTTTGAAATGTGGACTTGGCTACACAAGAAAATAATAATAATACTAATTATACTGATTTAATTTGATACCACACGAATAACGGTTTGTTCCTACTTTACATTTAAAAAAGTCGTAGATGTCGACGATCGCCCCATAGTCTGATGGTAGCTGTACACACTCGGCGAGACACCCCGAGACAGGCCGAGGGCGAGATTGTACAGTAGAGCTCTGGTCTCGCCTCGCTTCCTCGTAGTCGGTCTCGCCTCTCTCGGTCGCCTGTCGGTTTTTTTGCGCACGAGTCAAAGGGTGGTCTCGCGAGTAAAACGAAAGCGACCTGTACACACTCGTTCAATCACTTGCTCGATGACTGTGGTTGTGACAGGACGTATCGCACAATGTGGTCTAACGAACGCGAATTAGAGTTTTTGGAGTGTTACCAAAGGGAATCGCTGTTATGGAATCCGAAGGATGTAGGACACAAAAATAAACAATCTCTACATGATGCTTGGATGCGAATAAGCCGGCCGATGGATATCCCAATTGAGGAACTAAAGAAAAAGCGAGATTCACTCATGGCTACGTACCGTGGACATAAAAGAAAGATTAATGCATCTATATAACTTATTGCACAAAGACAAACAGCAGCGCGGTTTCCACGTCCATTATTAACGGTGTTTTAAATACAAATAACGTAACGAGTGTGTACAGGCTGCGCTCTTCTCTCGGTCCAAAATGCAGCCGAGAGATTCAGTCGCGTTACCAATTTATACTGAAGCAATTCATATCCAAGCGCTATGATCGTTTAAATATTCATTTATATTATAATAGGCCGTAGCACGCAGTTTTACTTTAATGTACGATTTAAATTTATTTATTGCCAACATTTGTATCTCACTAGGGTTTTTGTTGAAAAAACGTATGCATGAAAGAATTACTCGTTTTATGCACCCTTATGGTTGGTGCGCAAATTTTGTCTTTATTCCGAGTACAATAATTACGGAAGCTACTATTTATTTTAAAGATATCTATATTTTTCACCGCGAACGCTGCAGAACTTAGCCTATTCGAAGGGCCTTCTTTGTGTCGGCCCCATATGCATGCAGGCCATTTGTTCACCACGTCGAGCTCAACGATATTATACGCCCTTTCTCTTGCCTCTGTCAATGTTTCAGCAATTTTGAAGCCAACAGGCACCGATGCCAAGCGGCCGGATGGGATGTCGTGGATCCCTTGGAAAATAGGACGGGCTTCACAGTATGCGCACAGGCGCTTATAAAACATTTAATTTGGCCCCTGATTGATAGCGTCAGTGACCCGAGAGCTTGCGCTTTCCTGGCTCAACGAATAAGTATCGCAATACAGTGAGGAAATGCTGTCAGGGTGGTACACTGCCATGATTTAAAATTATTTTTATTATTATTTTGTAGGTTATTGTATAAATGGCGTAGACTTTTAGGAATTTTGTAAACGTTTCTGACATACATAAGCATGCGCTATGGCGCATCTAACTGAATAAACGTATTTTGATTTGAAAATAAAAATTATACGTAGGTAGCTGATTAAATAAATAAATTAATGTTGCTTGCAATAAGTATATTATATATTTTTAGTACATGAATGGGACATTATAGAAATAAAACAAATAATTTTCAAATCAAATTCGTGTCCTTGTTATGATAAATAAATAAATTTATGAGTCGATATGCGCGTATTGCGCTCTCAACATCGACTCATTAACGTATTTTGTATTTGAATATATTTGGTTACAAGTTTTAAAAATTGTTGTTTTCAGCTTTAGACCAGTATAACCGAGATACCAGCCTTCGTCTTCTGCAAGAGGAAAGTCTATTGAGCGAACGATTGGTCTTTCTCATTTCTGAAATTGGTATCCAGGTTGATCCCAGTGATTTGACGGAACCACGAGTGGAAGGGTCCTGGTCGAATGAAACCTGAAAGTTTTAATAACATTGGAGTATATATGGTTATCAATTAGGCCTTCCCTCTCTCTATATATATATCTCGATGACTTAACTTAATTATAAAAAAAAATATGAGAGCAAATAGCCTATAAATTTGATTTATATAAATGCAATGTCATATTATACAACTTGGATTTACCATGTTAGTTGGAATGGTTACGCTTACGATGTTATTTCAAATATAAAATAATGGTAACTTAAGTCGATTTATACTGCTATTTCACATGAAACTGACCTCCAGGATGTCCAGAGTGACAACCTCCAGATGCAACTCCAGCTACGAAGGAGGTGACTCCCACCAAGGTTGGGACACCGTCTTTGTATTGTACTAAGGGACCACCACTGTCACCCTGAAATAAAAAGCTTTTGATAACCACTTCGTAGGTATGGAGTTTCAGTATTAGCGTGATCATTATAAAAGCCTTTCCAAATCTTCTTCGAACCTGGCTCTTCAAAAACTGTCAATCATCATCGCGACATTTGGAATGAATAGCCCGAAGACTAGATAATAAGTATATTATTTTCGTATTTAAGACAGAAAGGCTGGCAACGCAGTCGCGAGCCCTCTGGCATTAAGAGTCTCCATGGGCGGCGGTATCACTTAACATCAGGTGAGCCTCCCGTTTGCCCCCTGTTCTATAAAAAAAAGAAAGCTTCCCCATTACTTCAGTATATACCTAATATAATACATATAATAATTCAGGTCACTGTGGAAAAATAATGAAATATTTGCAAAATACAATGACTCACCTGGCAGACAGATTGTGAGGTAATGTTGTACCAGCGTGCGCAGATCGCGTTACCGTTGATTAGACGAGAACCAAACAACTGGGAACATTCGAAATCATCGATACCGCGAAGGTAGGTCCACTGTAACTGATCGGCCGCTGGTCCTTTTAACATTTATTAACAAAAGTTAATGCCAACACAATGAAAATAAGTGTATAGGGGCTGACAGATGGAGAAACAAGAATGGAAGGGTTTATACAAAGCAAAGAAGAAGAAGAAGATATATAAATATAGAATGATATAAAAAAACTGAAACTAAAAATTACTAGTGCTACTACCTTGAGGACCAGCCTTTCCCCAGATTTCTGTATCTGTTACGTGATCATTTTTTTTAATAATAGGAAAGTTCTGTGCCTTTGACTGCCGTCGACTTTTTGGGTCTTAACGTTAATGTAACAAGTAAGAAGTCAAAATGGTAAGCGGAGGAATCTGCTAAAGAAATAATTAGAAGATATACCATTTGTCCAGGTCCTTCCCCATCCGCTAGCAATCAGTCTCTCGTTATCGTAATTCGTGTAGGAATCCCAGGATGATTGGAGTTTGATACTTTGCAGGTTTACTGGAATATAAGGCTCATTTGAAATGGTAATATAATACCCTCTTATACATAAAAACTAAATCAGTCTAATTTCATTTCATCAGAGCGTTAACACAATTTGACAGAAAGTATTCAAGAATTGGATTTAATTAATTCATAATTATTTAATGTTATCATGTAATCGATGTATGTCATTGTTGCGTTGATATTGGAAAAACTGTGTTAGGAAAATGATCATTAAACTTTTTAATGAAGGAACTAGAAGAGAAAAACACAAAGGGTTCTCGAGGATGTGAGTTGCACGCTGAACAAGGTCGACACCACTGTTCGATTTCCAGCGTAAAGGTAACCAAAAAAAAATCCACGTACTAGAAAATGTAATGGGCCTGGACAGTCTAATCAGAGAAACGTCATTGGGCTGCACTGCTCCTGGCTGGCTGCTGATGTAGGTGGGGTGGTTGTACCACTCCCACGAATCCCAAACATACTCCGCTGATACAACACGTGTTAGACCTGCGCGAACAGTCACTTGAAGGTAGCTGTAGACAATTTTAATAATACTTATCTTCTGTTACATAATTTTAATAAGTGATTTGAGCTTTAGTAGCTGCAGTAAAGTAAAAGTAAAAAACTGAAATAGTAATGAGCGGGAGTAGAGAAATATTAAAACTCAACTTTCTTGTTTGTATTAAGTTTGTTGGCGATTCTTCTGCTGGCTAGGGCAATACAGGTCATAAAGCAATGTCGCGCGTTTGATGAATAATACACATAATATCTTAAGCGTTACACCCTCCCTTGTGATATTTTATTAATTTTGCTGAACCTCTATACAACCCTAGCCCTACTCTATACACTAAGCTCACGTGATTAATGTGCAGCCCCTTTATTAAAACCGCCGAATAAAAGAAAATGCAAAAGAAATTACGATACTTACATTAAAAGTATAGATGATAATAAATTAATATTATTTTATGATTCTTACTTAGCTGTGCAATGCGCAGCTGTCAGGATCCATGATTGGTGTATAACTGACCCTCCGCAGCCAAGGAGCTGTCCCATATTATTACGTGCCCTCAGCGAAGCCTGGTATGGAAACTGACCAGGTGAAGCGTCCCATCCTGATACTATACGGCCCGGATTTAAGTCTATAAATACAAAAACAGTTTTTTTTTCAATTTCAAAATTCCGCTATAGGAAACATTGATAAGATAATTTATGATTGTTCAAAGAATGAATATTTTTACAAGAGACATATCGTTGTTTACCAAGTGTTTGTACCAGAACAGCAGGAGGTACAAGGAGCTATCGACGCATGGTTTTATTTTCTTCATATTCATTTTGTTTTTGTTTTTGGCGGCATGATTAAACTATGCGTCGCATCGATAGCTCAATGATATAGATAACACAATGAATATGAAAATTTTTATGATCTACTAGGACAAGAATGTGTTAAAATATTAAATATTAGAAAACACTAAGAAAGGTTTGAATTATATTAAATTATACATAATATTATATATATATATATAAAGGTTTTTTTAACCGGTATAGTGTTTTTTTTTGGAAAATATGATAACTGATATGACAATAATATGTATAAGGAAAAGAGTTGTAAGAAAGTATTTTGTATTATACTTAATATAAATTAAAATCATACCACGACGTGCCTTGACGTCATAACTCACGTCCTATCTCTAATAATTATTATTAAAAATATAATTAATATCTTAT